>NC_134403.1:40448890-40716390 GCF_038048845.1 Mixophyes fleayi | reverse complement strand
GTTGTGCAAATAATAGCCACAGCTATCATGAATTCCCATACATTTTTTGAAAGGGGGAAGGTGTGGTAGCTTTGGTGAAGGCAACACATGAATGGTCAGATAATATTGCTAAACAATCACACTATTGGCATCAGAGACAAAATGTGCCCCTCCCCATGCGCCAGCCAGCTTCAAACTTCACCAATTTTTTTCATTTTTTTTATTTAAAAAAATATTTTATATAATATATAGCAAAAATGATAATAGGAAGTAAATATGGTAGGGAAAAAAGAGTGGTAGATAGGAGTCAGTCAGTCAATTCTCCCTGTTAATATGTAACAGTACTCAACAGGTATGGAATAATGTAGACCTATGCGATTCGCCCGTTCCATGCTTCCTCGGGGATGCTTGTAATGATTGTTTTAAAATTACATAGAAGTCTCTGAATATTCATAGAGTCCCATTAGGTCTTACAGTTTCCTTATAGATAGCTAGTTCAGCTCCATGATAGGTTGAGCGCACTACCCTATCAAGCAGAGGTAAGTTTGCATAAGCGCAGCTCATTGGGTCACTTTGTTAGTGACTGCCTTAGTGTACGATTTGAAATAAATAAATAATTGTCCTCATTCAGGATCATGTAAAAAGATAAAAACATGCCTCCAAAACAAAATAAAGCATAAAGGGCCTGAGTCATTAAGGCAAAAAAGAAGTAAATGTTCTCTGGGACAAACCATGTTACAACTTAAGGGGTGCAAATTAGTTTATTATTTTGCACATAAGTTAAATACTGGCTGTTTTTTCATCTAGCACACAAATACTTGTTAGCTTTATTATTACACTGAAATTTAAAGTTGATCTAGGACATGTCCTACCCCAAGTATAAATCTGTCCCAACATTTTAAATTTACCTCCCCCTCCAATGCAACATGGTTTTGCCCAAGTGCAAATGTTACTCCTTTTTTATGCTTTGCTCTCCTTAATGACTCAGGCCCAAAGAGTGCAATACATTTTATTACAGTGTTAGTAGGGTCCCTCAATGAGCTTAAGGAAATAGAGATAGAGCTGATTGTGTCATATAATTAGTGGCAAGATGTAAAAGTAACAGAAACTTGCATATATACCTTTTGGCAAATGAAATTAAAGAAAGGTGTTAAGATCAAAATCCAGATTAAGGCCAGAAGAGTTTTTAAATTAAAAATCCATTTCACTTCCTCTTGAGTTATTTTTTTAATAGCAAAAATGATGTATCCTTTTCCTTTAAATAACTGCATATGAAAAACATTGCATAATATTTGTAATAAGATTGTAATTTAATTAGTGCAGTTTTAAGGCTTGTTTCTTTGAGTAGAGGCGTATTACAAAACAAATTATATTTGTGTTTATCTAAATTGCTTATCTAAGATACACAATATCAAAGTCTTATTAGAGGTGATAATGATTTATTTTACTGCCCTTTAAAATTGGTTATAGTACTTATTTTTCTTTTTTAATAACCATTCATAAATCCCAAGTCAATTGGATTTTCTGCTGATCCCAATTTAGCTGAATTAGAGTAAAATGTAATTACCCTGTAAAAAAAATTTTAATTTTGCCAATTTACACTATAAATTTAATTTGTTGTGAATTACCATAATAATTGTGTATTTGCGCTACATAATTTTATACTAGCCACCAATAAAACTGAATAATAAAGCTTATTATTTGGATATTAAAGCATTTAATGCACATGTTAAATGTATTTATTATATTATTTATCTCTCTTATTTATCAATGTAAAATAAACCAGCATTGATAATTTAGATGTAGTTTTATACTTATTATAGGATAATATTGATTTCAATATTGGGCAGTGCTGTTATAGCATATGTATTAAATGTAATAGATTAATTATACAACAACAAAATAGAAAGCTGGTAAATATAGAACTTTGCTATGACTGTGTAATTTCGTGTATGGTATATATTTAAATCTGTTTTAATAAAGAAATAAGTATAATTTGGGAAAAAAAATCCTTGTGTTAAGATGCCTACAGTTATGAAAGCAGCGTGGCGTATCTGGTCTCATGCTTGTTATTGAATGCTTTTCTTTAGTATATTTTGGTTCCCCAACATATGTCACTTTCAAATAGAAAATTATCACCTTCCCAAACAATAAACATTATTTCCATTAAAAAGTCAACATTTTTAAAAACTAGTACATTTATTACAGTAAATGACATTTGCATTTAAATATTTATTGTCTGAAATGTTAAAACATACAAATTGGATATGAAGTTTTGTTTATAAATTCCTATACTTTGAATACCGAGCATACTGCACTTGACTTTAGAATTCTTAGTCATGAATAAATTTGCTCTCGATAATAATTTGTACCAAAAGCAGATAACGGTGGGAGTGCAAAAAGTGGAGATGTTGCCTATAGTAACCAATCAGATTCTAGCTGTCATTTTGTAAAATGTGCTAAATAAATGAGAACTAGATACTGATTGGTTGCTATAGGCAACATCTCCACTTTTCAAACCAGCCGGAAACTCCCAGCTTGATAGATTTACCCCTTAGACCAGGCCTGTCCAACCTGCGGCCCTCAGCGTGCTCAGCGAGGGCGAATGAAATGCAGGTATAATCCACAGTTCCACTTTACACCTCTGGTACAAAAGCTGCAATGTTCAAAACGGTGCCAGTCAAAGGTACTGTAACATGATGTGCAGTGTGCGACTGCACTGCTGGGGAAGGGTGATCGTGTTGGCACTCTAGCGGGGAGGCTTTCCCCTAGATCCACACCTGCTCGGGTGTCACTCAAAGCATCCTTGAGTGCCACCTTTTGATACATGTGCCAAGGGTTGCCGACGCCTGCTGTATGTGACTGTGAGTTATCTCTTTTTTTCATAGTTGATATCAAAGACTCAGCTGTCACATACACACATCTGCACCTTAAAATAGATATCTGAAAGGACAACATATAACTAAATGTAAGTTACAGTTACTGTGTTTCAGCTGTATAGTTGCTTCTATATTCACCTTGTACATGACAGTATGTAGTTGGCCAGTTTATGGATGGCTCTGAATATTTCTGAGTATTAATAAGAGAGTGAACATTCCATGTACTGGCAGGAGCATGCTCACTGTGCTTCTGAGAAGCATCCTGTGACATCATCATACTGCCAGCTCTCAGTGTCATAGGACCCACACCACCAGCATTTAGATGGTGCTTCTGTTTATAATGGATAGAGGGAGAGAAACAGTTTTATAGCCATACTTGTCAACTTTTTTTACTTCTGGAGCTCCTGGGCAGGTGGTTGGGTGGTCAGTGGGGAGGGGCATGGTGATGCATCACTGTGGACCCGCCCCTGCTGTGCAGTGCAGAGATTTGCAGCATTGCGAAATGGGGGCTGGATCATTATGACTCGAATCGCACCTCTGCCCAGGACCTGAAATTTGGGAGTCTCACGAACATTCCAAGAGAGCAGGCAAGTATGTTTATAGCTGATTTTGTATCGCTGATTTTCTCCAAAAATGGTACTGTATGTGTGTGTTAATAACTATATATTGTAATTAGGCTTTTACTCAGGTTTGTACTTTAATGTTACATTTTCAAAAGTTACACTTTAAATAATAAGTTATAACCAAACTGATTATTTTTTATTTTAAATGTAATACATCTATTCTAACAATCTTCTGACAGCTCTATTATAATTAATGCTTACAAAATACTGGCCATTTTTATAACTTATTGTTCTCTCATCTCTATAATAAACAATAATTTCAAAATGGTTATTTCTCAATCGGTAATATCTCAAAAATAGTATATCTTCACTCATTCATGGCCGCTTCTGGGTCATTCCAAGTTTAATTCCCATATAAACTCCACCACTTTAAGCATCTTTTTCTCAGGCCAGAATAAAGATGTATTGCTCAAACATTAATTGCAAAATAATCATCCGAAATGTCAAACCTCCTGTGGTCCAATTAAAGAACTTAATTCATAGCCTGGGCTTCTGAGATTTCAAGTAGAATGTCTGAATAGCTCTTCTAATGATGGGGTAATATTGTTGCCTTGAAACTAGATTGAAAGACAGAACATAACTGTGTTTACTCATTTTCTTTACAGCTATAATAGCAGCTAGTCACAATCTTTATCTTTAACACAATATTTCAGGTAGACAGATATCCTTCATTAGTGTCTGCTTTTTTGTAACTGAATTTTCTTTTTTAGAAGAGCCATGCAAATTAAAGCACTAGATTGTACAACATTGTTTGATATATGCATAACATACGCATCATGGAAGAGTGACTACCAGTGGGGTAATTAGACACTACTGGCCCCCATTGCAAAATTATGAAGGGGGCCACCCCTTTAAGCTATCTCAGTTCCGGATGCCTTCCAACATTTAAACTGGGACACAGCCCACCAGTTCTGAAATTAATGTGTCTGTGTAATGTTAGAGCCATGCTTCCGAAGAACTAGGACACCCCCAACCCCTTCCTCTTCTCATAAAGGCACCTTTGAATTGTGATGAGCAGGGACGCAACCCCCCCTCCCAACTTCCTGCAGGCCTGGACAAACATGCCTCAAATCGGGACTGATCTGCTGAAATCCGGACAGTTGAGAGTTCTGGTAATGTCCCCAATTATCTTTTCACCTCGCGGCTGTAACCTGCAACTGTCTGCATGTAGAATTGCGCAGTGCACACTTCTCCCAGAATTCTGGCGTTAGTTTAATTGTAGAAGAAAAAAACCCTTCACTATTATATACACAGTAAGTTTATGTGGACACTAGAGATCAAATTCACAAATGTTGATCATTTGTGATCAATGGACAGCACAACCACTACACTGCAGGAAATAACAGAGAGCCGCTATTGTTTTTACTACTGGCAATCTGGTACCCACATTTGATTAACAGAAAGACTACCTACTTACGTACAGAAAACTAAAACACAGCCATTACATGCAATGCAGACCACAGAAGACCTTCATTTATTCAGCAATGTATGGCCAGCCCTGTTATGTAAACATTTTCGAAACTTTTATTTCGTAGATAGGTGAAAACCATGATTTGTTTATGCTATTGCGCTATCTCCTGGAAAATAATGAGTTTGGGCCAATCACACTATACTCCTGCATTGTGGGGTCTGTAGTATGCGGCCCCATTATGACACGCTTAAAGCATATGTTTATGCCATTCTTCATGCAGAAGCCTATAACATAGTATTTTGAATTGCATGTACCTTAAGTTATAGGCAACTCAAAACAAAAAACGTAAAGACGCCATTTTTGCGCCACACATTCCACTTGTACGTTTTAGTAAACTTTGGCAAAAAATGTAATTTTAATCGAAAAATATTTTTTGGCCATATTGGGTAGATTTCCTTTGCCTCGTTGAATTTTTTTAAACAAGCACAGTTTTATTGGATAGCATAAAGTCTTATGAAAAAGACTTTGTGTGGGTACTGCACAGGGAAAGGACTAGTAATGATGCTGGAATGTGACCAGCCCAAAAATAACCAGCAATTACCAGAGTGCTACATACTAAGTTCTCCCACCCCACCGGACATGTGCATGCAGCCCCCCAGCACACATGGACCAACGTTTGTAACAGAACAGACCACATGAGCATTCTGATGCTTTGGGGGCAACTTATTTGCGTGAAGAAGAAAAGTGTTAAATATGACCTTTCAGTATATTGTATCTCAGGTGCCTTGTTTTACACGATGCACAAAATAAATGTATAAACAACGGGAAGAGAAGGCATTCATCCCACAAATTATCTAACTACCTGAGACAGAAATGCAAACACCAACACAATGAGCGTGCAGCCCGTACTTGCCAATATTTTAAAATATTTTCTAGGGACACTCGGCTACTGAGCTGCTTCTGAGTATGTTAGAATGACGCACAATCTCTGTGCACCTTGGAACACTACAGTTCCATCATGACAAGTTAACTGAATTTGATTATAGCATGCTTATTTGGATTTTAAATACTCCCCTTAAATATTACCATATAAAAGCTCATAGAATGAGAAGAGATGGTAATGATTGCAGAACATGAGGAATTCTATTGTGTAGTCAATGTCAAAACATGGAGATATTTCTAAGGAAAAATCTAGGGACAAGCGACAACAATGGCAGTTTGTGTATGACATAGATAGAAAGACTCTATTTCCCTGCATCTCAAATGTACAAAGTGCATCTTGTGTGCAGTCACAGTACTGCATGCCATCACACACTACATCAAGCACCAGGAGAAAATCATTGTCAGACTTGGCAAATGTTCAGACCTGCAGACCTAGTGTAACAAAGCAGATTCTACAGGCCTGGTGGTATGGTAGAGAGGCGAAGGTCCTCCCAGTAGTATTGGAATAAAACAAGAAACACAGGGCTAAAACTACAGGTAAATTATAATGCAAATCTTTCAGCTGACACATGAATCGTACTTGTACAATGTGAAATCAGTAATCAACTTGACGCATTCGTAACTTCTGACCTCCGTAAACAGCATTTCTGCACAGTAAACGATTTCCAGTGTAAATGATAGTGTCCACTTAGCAATCTGTGGAATAAGCAGCTCTCTCCCAGCAACTGTAGGCTTAAACAACTTGCAATTCGCTCATCAGCAACCATTTTAGGCAGTTTTACAATAGAATCAAACTTCTGATGCAATATAGACAAACTCTTGTGGTGAATGGTTGCTCTCTGTGTCCCAATCAGCTTGCAGATAACTTTAAATACAACCGATTTACCTGGAACAAAGTCTTCGTTAGACAGTACTATCATACCTCTCAATAGCAATATTACAGTCCCGGTTTCACTTAAATAACTTGAACATAGCAAAGCTAAATAAACTTCTCTGTCTTCATATGAGTCATGCTGACATCTCATGGGCAGTGGCAAGTTAGGTCTTTTCCTGTACTGCAAAGGTGCTTCTTTCTTGGCTGTCTGCAAACATCCCTCAAGACAACAATTTATTCATAGCATGCAGTGGCTTTTTGTGGGAAGATCCTAGATTAGCTCAGCCAGCAGTCAGACACATCACTTTTCACACTAGCCAGACCGTTTTTGGCTCCTTCCCTTTTCCCCAATAATCTCCTGGAACCTTCTAGTTCATTCATTGCAGTTTGCCCATCCCAAAATGGCAGACACAATTTGCATATAACTTTTCAGATGCACTCTGGGGAACTGTAGTTTTCTGAATAAGTACATACAGTAATATACCTGTGATTTGCAGGGTATTACATTAGGGGTGTAATCTCTATAGAATATGTCAAGAAACCCTGCCATAAACAATATATAACACAACCTATTATTTGTTTTTTGTTGCAGGACCACAAGGTGCTTTGTTTGAACATTCAGTGGAAACCCCACTTGTCAGAGCCGATTCCTCTAAACAACTCAGGTATTGTAATGTGATGTTAACACAGAATGATCCATATTACACAAGTAATGTATAATCTCCCGTAAATAATATCTGCAAAAACAGCAAGTTCTGAAGTCACCGCTTAATGAAAACCTGCATCAAAAACCACCAGAAAAAAGACAGATTTCTTATACCTGCTTCTGATTGGCTAGCCTGCTCAAATATGCTGTTTGAGCTATCTTGCCATTCAGAACATAGGCACCACTGATTTATGGATTATGTGCACAATCATAATTTATTGATTAAGGGACAAAATTAGTTTCTAATATTTTTTTTAATTAAGGCAGCAATATTATTCTAATGGAAAGTCTCTTATTAAAGACAATGAAGAGGACAATTACTATGGGAGTTGTAGTCCCAGTAACAACGAGTATGATGAAGAAGATAATGATGTAATAAATAATAGTCAACTAACACCAAGGAATACTGTCCCTTGAAGAAGATTAAGTGTAGATAAGAGCAATGGAATAGGGGCAGAGTAGTGCTAATAAACACTGATAAATGATAAGGATAATCAGAGAAGAAGTAGTCATGGCAATGTAGACAGTTCATGGTAATTAGCCCTATGCATGGTGCTGTGCATTATATGGCAGGTTACTCATGCTTGCCGTGGACACTGACCAATTCTGGACTCCTGGAGGGATCTTTAAACACAGATTAGAGGCCTAGTTGGTTCTCTAGTGTCTCTTCTCTATAGACAGTAATTTAGTAGTAGTTTTAGCAACAGCAAGAACCTGGAGCACTGGAAAGGAAACGGGATACTCTGCACACAATTGGAACAATGCTGGCTTCTCCCTTGACCTCAGGGCTGAACCTGGACTCTCTCTGTTCCTCTGGGCTGGACCTGGCCTCTCTCTGGACCACCAAAATGGACTCACTTTATACATTTGGTATCTTATCCAGAATCCCTGGCAGCTTGCTCTGTAATGAGCTCTTTAAGCAAGGCTGGCAGCTTTATCTGTAAGGCTGGCAGCTCCTTATGTGAAACATACATGCCTCTCTGTGAGACAGGCAGCTCTGTCTAAGGGATGTGTAGACCTTCTCATTTCCTACAGTCTCTGTATGCTGTGGGTGCCCTCTGTGTCTTTGCCTTGCTCTGCAGCATAAAGTACTCACTCTCACTTCTAAGCTTAGTGGCTGTGGCTGAACTTTGTTCTGACTCCCATTGGCTCTTCAGGGTCCCAGCACTGGCCAATTCCCCCTCATCTATGGCCACACTTCTGCTATTCTCCTTCCTCTCTCTGCTTTGGCACTAAGTTCTCTGCGTCTGTTGGGCTTTGCCATCACTTCTTATTTGCAGTCCTAAGACGTACTGGGAGTTGAAGTTTCCATCACTCAAGGCAGTGTTGGAGGCCCCTTACTGCCTGTGATTTTTGCCAGGAAACCCACAGGGAGGGTTGGTCTTTTTGCTGCTTACACCACGCAGGTCACTGGTTCTCTACCAGGCTAGAATGACAGGAGAAGAGAATGTTAAACGACTAGGGGAGACCAGAAAAGGAAATCCAGGATACAAGGATTACTCGAAGAGAAACAGATACAGGATGTCAGGATTTCAGGATTAGCTGAGAAGCATATAGTGCTGGATGCCAGGATCTGCTGAATAGGAATCGGATACAGGATAACAGGATAGGCTCAGAAGCATATAGTGCTGGATTCCAGGATCTGCTGAATAGGAATGGGTACAGGGTACCGGAATACCAGGATTTGCACAGAAGTATATAGTGCTGGATGCCAGGGTCTGCAGAATGGAAATGGATACGGGTTACCAGGAAGAAGGCGAAGAACTTAATACCAGCATCCACAAGGAATACATAGGAATACAGGTGCCAAAATAATCCAGCAGTTTAGCAGGCTACAGGACATGAAGATCTGGTACCATATTGCCAGAATAGGTGCCTTAAATAGTCAGAAGGATGAGAGGGAGTGAGATGTAATCAGCCAATAGCTGGGAAGGGGAAATTATAAAAGACAGGAGTGCGCACTCGAAATCCAAAATGACGCCTGCCATCGGAAAACCACGGCTCAGATGAGCCCAATGGAGGAAGCCAGGCCTATGCACCGGACCCCGGTAAAACAGCAGGAGAGTCTGGCACGTGGCAACAGGGATTGGACTGTTCTGAGTGTTATTATTTAAGTTACATATTGAGCTCTATGCAAAAATAAATGAAAGAGGGCTGGTATTTCCTGTTTCCTATTAAACAAAAAAAAATGACATATACCATACATTAACAGGTTCGGGTAAGCAGGGAGCCGGTGTGATTGTTTTCGAGTCTTTTCAACCATGTTCGTGTGTGTTCACACATTATCGAGTGCCTTCTTAATGATTTTTTATTATCTTTTATTTATAAAGGGCCAACATATTACATAGCGCTGTACATTGAGGGGATCATGATACAAACAAATGGCATGAAACCAATGGTAAAGATGGCCCTGCCCAAATGATCGTACAATCTAAGAGGCATGGGGGACATTGGAAACAATAGGTAGAAAGTTAATGTAACCTTCCCCTTACGTTAAGGGACTGCATGCTTACGGAAGCTGAGAGCCGCAAAGTAATGACTTAGCTCTTTTCAGAGAGGGGGCCCTGGAGGCTACATCGGTTTTGCCATGTTATGGGGCCCAGCAATGGACTCTTCCATCCCTGAGTGGCATTCCTGGGATAACAAGTGCCCACAGAGCATTTTAGTACCACAAAATTCTTTAGTCAGCACAATCATACACAGGATTTTGGTGCAGCACAATGATGGCCAGTCCTCAATGTTATCCCTAATATTAAAATCTGTCTATACAATATTATATCCAACAGTATCCACCTTAAGTGCTAAATACAATTCCCATTTTGTGGATTGTTGATGTATGCATGGGTACTGCTGGTGTAAGGGGTTCCACAGTAGGCTCTAAAAGTTGAAAACCATTATACCAGAATTGACCATCCTTATACAAATTGTGCCCACCTCTTTACCAGCAGTGCCCCCCTCCCCATTATACCCTCAGAGGCCACTTTAGTCTTCTTCTTCCAGGCTCTGCCATTCTCTCCTTGCTGTAAATTTTAAGAGGAGATGATCAGAGAGGGGAGGCTGGCAGAAGTCTACTAGGGGCTGCAGCTTGCTTTATTGCCCCCAAACTTCTGTAGAGCTGCTCATGCCCAGAGGGATGAATGAATGAGGCTTTGAACGTCACAACGCTGCACAGTGCAGAGATATATTTTACAAACTCTGAATCTAAGATTTCTCTAGAGATTCAGAGAATCCAGGACAATGGAATAAATCTAGGATTTTTCATGGGACATGCAGGACCATTGGCAAGCATGCTAAAGTCCCAGAAGCAATTCACTTGTTAAATCAATCAATAAATTGTTCATTCACCAGTCTTATTATAATAGACAATACATTACCAGGGTTCAAAAAAAGGATGTATCCAGTAGCACCTTGCAAGTATAATAGACTACTGAGTGTGCATATGTTTACAAATAAATGTGATTTTTCAATCTTCAAAGCGTTGCTGTCACCTACTGTACACCCAATGGAGGCAGCCACTTTGTAAGATGAACCAATGGTCAGCCTATCAATTCACTAGGAACTAGTGACATCACTGAGGCATGAACTGATTCTACTGGGCAACAAGTACATCTAAAGATGAGATTGGGGCAGAACTTTGTGACTTGTGACAGTGTTCACTATAAATCATCCTTGTCCATGATTTGTTCAAGGTAAAACCACTATGTTTTTCGGAGGAGCTAGATGAAAGGGTAAAAAGGGTCATTAACATTATTTAAGCTCGATAAGTAATATGACAACATCTGTACTTTGACAAATTCAATTACTTTCAATGGGGCTTTTGTCTATTTTTAATTATCTTAGGAGTCAGTACATTATAAAACTAAGGTCGGTGAGCTACCACTTATAAATCTCTGTCAAATCTGAGTCATAGATACTGAAGTATTCTGGCTGTTACCAGCTTTGTATGTCTATTTTGCAGGGATAGGAACATCACAATAACATAATTATGTTTACTATGCTGAAGTGATTTTCAAGCTATGCATATTATTTTCTGTACTGCACTTAATGTTGTGTAGTGCTTCACATTAAGGGGTGAAGACTGTTACTCATAAAGTTCTGAAAGCCAAAGAGAGAACCAAATCAGATGTATGAACCTTGTTTAATATAAAGGTGTATTTGGCCCCCCCAATCTTAATGTACCAGTTTGACAGCAGCCTCACGTCACTACTCTCTACTGTGGGTTGTTGATTTTATATGTGCTCTCTGAGCATTCCAAGGTTAGAATTGGCTACGAATTGGTATTTGGCTAACAAAAAAAGGTGCACTGACACCTTAAAATAAAATAATTTCTGCTGCTCAATAATAATTTTATAAATACAGATAACCAAACATCTCCTCCTACAGTCACCTTGAGGAGCACTGCTAAAGGAGGTAATGAAGAATGGAGTTTCATACACATGTCCACAGAGCTCCTCACATTTTCTTCTACAGTCAATGTCAGGAGCACTACCAGGCAAATTTAATCATGGAGGGAAAGTCAGAGGTAGTAGGGAAATACAGGGCAAACGTTTAAATATATTTTAGGGTTTAGGCACAAGAAAAACCCCAAGTCGCAAACATTCTGCATTCCGTATACTAATGATGTCATGAGGCTGTCTCTGTCATACCACTTCCACACTGTCCGGGATAATACCAGGTGACAGTGCAGGACACAACAGCAAATTTCCGGGTAGACCGTGTTCACACTGAACACAGGTCTGCCTGGGTGTCCCTAGCAACATTTCAAGAGGAGCTTTGATTGGCTCCTCTTGTGATGTTTTTTTTGTTTTGTTTTTTAACTTTACAAGAGGTTTCAGTGAGACCCGGATTGAAAAACTCGGGTCTCACCGTTCAGATTGGAGGCTACCTGGGTCGGACCCGAGAATAACCCTCCTAAAGACCCGGGTCTGCCGACCTGGGAATTAGCAGAGGACCCGTTCACACTGAGCCTCAACCCGGGTTGTCTGGGCTTGCCCCGGCAATAACCCGGGTTTTTGAGAACGGGGTATCAGTCTTAAAGGGGCAACCAGCAGTGCACAGACTGGGGCCCAGTGGCGAGGTAGTGGAACTCTTGGGGGGTAAGGCCAGTCCTATGCGGTCTAATTATATAAAGATTTAAAGAATACTACTGTGAAATAAATCTCATAATTTAAAAGCCCACCATTAACAAAGTGTAACGTACTTAATAAGTATACCTGCAGTCATGTTTTTATTGGATGAGTTGGTTGTTTTTTTTTAGCCTCTGCAAATGTATTTTGTCTTTCACGCTGCACATTCATTGCTATATTGGGTCTTATAAAATTGCACATTACTACATCAGTGTTCAAACATAGTTATAAGAAGACTTTACATTTCTCACATAATGACCTTCATAGCTTTGCTGTTTATGTTTCTGTTATTTATTTAGTTATTTATTTTCTTTTAATCACTTTTCATTTTAATGTGTTTTGTTATTTCCTCCCCGTCTGCTCTGAATCCCCGCCAGCATTTTGCAAGGTGCAATTCAGCAGCTGTAGCTCAAATTGTTATTTATTATAGATTTCAGTCTTGATCATAGTTCGTCTTATTTTTATTTCTTTGTGCTAATTTTATAGCTTTTACGCTGCTACTCAATTTTCTCTGACACTTTTATGTGCCTACTAAGGTGTCAGAGCAGAAGCTTTATTGCACCGTGAGTGTAACAAAACGCAGAATAAATCAATTGTTGCGATGTCTCCACTTGTATCATTGTGTCCTGAAAGGTAAAGCGTCTCATTTCCGGAGATCACTAACTGAATGGGCGGCAAATGAATGGCAACGACTGATATTTTTTTTTTTTCCTAAAAAAAGATGTCACATTCAATTATCTCTTACTCTGGAGAAGCAGTAACAGCATTTTGTCAGAAAACACTTCTTATTATTACCTCTTCAAAAGTGACGACAAGCTTTTCTTCCACTTGCTGAGAAAACAAAATATATAAATAGCACTGGTATATTTCATGTACAGAGAGGTTATTTAAGGGCTGCATTGCCAATGTCAATAATCTTCTTTCCAATAAAGCGTTCTCCTTTCATTTTTCAGCTTTGACCTTTAGGTTACTGTTATACTCTTCATCTCAGTAAGGACAATGCTTTCATTCAAAGGCCCAAAATTTCCTCATGAGTCTATTTTTTTCAATAGGTCAACGGAACAAATGAGTGGGTTTTTTTTTGCTACTTTGTAAGATCCAGCACTTTGTCGAATCAATCTCTTTATAAATCTACTTATAAATGCCAATCGTAACTCAAACCCTGAGGCCAGGAGACAGGAGCGCAAATCTTCAACATACAAACCATTGCAAATATTTCTGCACGTTGGATGAAATCCCCATATAGTCCACAGTGACAGTCTTCTAAATTTAATTGTAGGTATTTATTATATAGGATCTTTGCTTTGTGTTTCTTACCATATCATCTCCAGAAACATCGCCCTATTGCTCTTATAACAAACGTCCATTTATAAAGGAATAAAAATACAAGATTCCACACTACGGGCCTGAGTCATTAAGGAGAGCAAAGCAAAAGAGATGGAGTAACTTTGCTCCTGGACAAACCATGTTACAGTGGAAGGCGTGCAAATTAGTTTGTTATTTTGCATATAAGTTAAATACCGGCTGTTTTTTCATGTAGCACATAAATACTTGATAGCTTTATTTTTACACTGAAATTTAAAGTTGATCTAGGACATGCACTATCCCAACTATAAATCTGTCCCCACATTTAAAATTTAACTCCCTCTTCAATGCAACATGTTTTGGCCTAGGTGCAAAGTTACTCCTTTTTATGCTTAATGACTCAAGCCCTAAGATGGGAATCATTAACACTTAAAAATGCTTAAAAATGCTTCATGTGAACACAATACTATGGCTGGCAAATTTTAGCCCAATGGACAAGACTCGGCTCAGCAGCCTATTAGGAACATTTGAAAGAAAAAAAATGCAGGTAGCCCAGTGACTCAGCCAAGGTAGCCCACTATTGGTCCAGCCAGGGGGGCAGATCACCCCCTGATCCCCAGCCCAGCCAGCCTCTGTCAATGTCGCTATATTCCAGTAGGTGGCGATCAAGGCTCAAGACCTCCAAGTCTGCTAGTGGAAGACTTTTGCTTCTATTTTACATATTAGATTAGAGACATTACGTAACTATATCATCAAGCTTGATGTACATACAGCTGTGTGGTAGCTGTTGCTAAACCTAATTATGATTGTACTGGATGTACAAATTAATATATCCTATCATTGATATTTTTGTCAATTATTGTCCCTCCAACTGGTTGCTCCCCATCTCACGTATCAGTACCATTCAAGAGTCTGTCAGGGCAGGGAGATGTATGTCCTCTCTCTTCCTTCTATACCTCCGTCATTGGATAAGATTGGAAGTACGTAAGGTTAGCTTGGTATAGATTTAGTTGTCATGACTTTTTATTAATGAAACTAGAAGCTGTTGTATAAACCACACTAAAGTTTACGTAAAGTGGTTATATTGTAAATATATATATTTTTTTTATATATATATTTGATTTCTACTCCTCTGATTCAAGAATTCCGGGGTTCCTGATCACTTCCTCTTCTCTGCTCTGCCTGTCAGTAACGCCATTAGCATAGTTACACTGGAGGGTAGCGCCCATTGAGGCAGATCCATGTCAGATTCTGTCTGGAATTATCAGACCTTCTTAATGAGGATATCTATTAATTGGAGGGGTCATTCTAGGTGGATTTGCTGTGGTATCCAAATGCACATGTATCTGCCAGTATACCATACATGTCTCCAATTGTTTTTTTATTCTTTGGCATTTTTCCTAAATTTTAAACCTTTATATATGGAGCTTTTTTTGGGCAACTACCAAAATTTGCCCTGATATGTTTGTAGTGTGAAACAGCTGCCAGTCCCAATTTGGTATGATTTGCTAGATTTTTAAATTAAAAAAATGTCAGTACCCTGTAGTACATGTCATGGTCTATTCTTTGTTATCGTATGGAGCGTATGGTTTCTATCTAGTATTCACAGAATGCAGTGATACCACAGATGGTATTAATCTTCATTAGTCATCCTATCAAAATACTTTAGACATCAACAGTGGCTATCACTCTGTACTTGTCTTGTCTTGTCCCTGCATTTAACAGGTATATACTGCTTGATGTACTTGGAGTTAGAATCCACATGTCTCTATGATCAGCTTCATTGTAAAGGTATCAGAATGCATCAACACATTTCTTACAAACCTGCCAAATGGCAATAAGGTGTGGCGGATTTTCCAAGGTAGAAAAACTCTTTAAAAGCTGCTTTTGAGGCAACTTGGTCCCTTTGGCCTAACTTCTTTTTACAGAATGTAGTTGTAGGTAAATAGTTTGATGCGCTCAGCAATCCCTTGCTGCCGATTCCTCTCTTCTCACTTTGTATAGTCTGTACAAATAACATTGTGTTCCACATGTCAGAAGTGCAGCCCAGATATAAAGCCACATTCATGGAACCTTCCATTTGTAGAACTCATAAAAGAAGATCTTACCAGGACCTTAAGTGACCGTAAGGCAGCATGTTAGATCTATAATACAGAGTGTATATTATGAATGCACTGAAACCTTTGCTTCAAGATTTAACCAAATCCTAAGAGTTTCTAGCAATCTTTCGGTGTGGTCAATCCCATAGGATCCAGTCAACAGACTGCAAACCTAGATTTCCCTACAATTTTACTGTACATGACATAATGTTACCTCGTCCAGGAGCTAATATACCACGTATCACTCACACTGCTCCTTAATTATAACACCCATATAAGGATAGGAATTGGTTTGGTATTCATCCAAATCTATTGTAAAACAATACACTGTTCAACCCAACCCTAAATTCTAGATTTCTTGCATCCCTAATAAGTAATAAACTGGCTCAGCAATACTTTGTGCAGAAAGGAAGACAGAATAAATATAGAATTAGTGGAGTAAGGGTAAATTATTAAGTGTTCTCCCCTTGTGAGAGGCACCGGAAAAACAACTGCATAGAGCGGCCCTTGTGTAAATCTGCGGAGGGGGTGTGACTACATGGACCAATAGGAGACGACAATCACAGATTACTGTTTCTTATTGGACTTCCTGTTCACAACCCCCTCAAAAAGATTTGTGGGGCCCTATGTGACAGAAACTGAGGAGCCCCGGTCCTGCGTGCAGCTCCCGGGGGTCCACTAAGGGGGAATAGCAGGTCAGTGTAAAGTGACCAGGTAAGTGGGATACTGCTTATCTAGAATACAATCTGCATGGTAGGACCTGAGATACACAGGAAAAGGAACAAGTGTTCTTCGCATAGAATACATTTGATTATTATGTACATTGTGACATAGTAATTTGTTATTTACTATTCATCTTTCAGATTGGAGTCACCTACTCGATCTTTGAGCATGGATGCCCCAAAAGGAGTCTACATAAAGGCGCAGACTGGTGAAATTGAAGCGATTTCACGGAGGGACATTCATTTACACAGCAGCGATGGAATGGTTTGTAATCATTATACATTTAAACACTTTGATATCATTTTATGTAACAGAGCAAAAGCAAACATATAGAAAGAGCTCACTAATAATCCAGGATGCTGTTTTACCTCTAGTGTCAAATTTCCTGCATCCATGCGACAAGGAAACTGCAGTTCTAAAATGTAAAAAAATGTGATAGAGAAGAGAAGGTGCAACAAGTAGGAGTCTTAAATGCCACTTAATTAGATACTGCTGTTGAAATTAAGATGACACCTGTCACATGCATACAATGGAGGCCGCCATTTTGTAGACCAATCTTCATGAGAAGGCACCATTTTAAGTCACTATCAACCAGTGATGTCACTGCTTCCTTTTTAGTAGGAAAGCTGTATCCTCATTAAGACTGGTTCAATGGCTTCCTCCAATGAGTGCTGGTGAAAGGCGCCCTTTAATAGTAATATACATATTTATCAGCACGTTACAAGAGATATTCCTACTCAAATTGTGTTTCACTATAGACTACAGTCAAAGTATCCTGTTTCCAGGGCTAGAACTACTTATGGTGCAGCCCATAGTGCCCTGGGATCCAGGAACTGTCATAAATTCTAAACTCAGAATTCTGATGTACATAACATTGAGATTCCTGGAACATCTGGCAGAATTAGAGTGAATAGTCGTCTATGTTTTATTGTACTTTGTGCCTAGTAGAAGCAGGGGTGACTTTTAAAAACCTACAGAGCAATCTTTGAAAGAGACCACAAAGTTTTCTAGGAAGGGACACCCTTCACATTTGTCTTCACCCATCTCCAACCTTCCCCTCACTTATCTTGCCAAGCCGACTGCCCACCTCTGGTCAGGGTTCCCTTCCCTTCTGGGCAGAATTTACTTTTGGAGAACTAGAATGCAGGCTGACATGCATGGCGTTCTGAGGCTTCACACGTCTTGCGGTATTAGTGGTGACACAGAAGTGCGCTCACCAGGCTGACCGCGCTCCGGCGCATTTGTGCAGCTCTAGGCTCTTATGCTGCGGGTGCACAGAGTTGTACACTTGTAACTAATCCTAAAATAAGTGTTTCTGTTATTGCATGTTGTTCCATTTTAAATCTCATTATCCTGTTCAGTACATTAATCAATTATTTAGTCTGACTATTTTTCTACATTTCTGACCCCCTATTTCTATTAATTAAAATTAACATTTTTATAATGTTGAATATTTGCTGATGAAAATATATAGCATTATGGCATACAAATCATTCCACTGCTCTAAGGTTTGAACATTGTACAAACCCATCAGTTTCCAGGATGAACAAGGCACTTGACATTTTTATATTCATACTGCAAAATAATAGCACTGTGGCCATTACGAAGCCTTGCCAAAGTCACACTTGGGCATAGCCTGGTAAAATGTCATTATTTATAATGACTTGTAAAAATTGCCTGACGGTACCCAGCGTTCCCTGCATATTTCATAGTAACATTTTGAACGTTTTAAAAGTCACAAGTAAGTAAATGTTACTATAGTCAATATACAGTTCTGTATGGGAGCCGCAACAGACATTTGCACTAATCACTACCTAACGTTATTTGCTCTGGCAAGGTTAATCTATTAACCTCTGAAGCATGTGCACAAAATATACATATAAAGACGTGTACTCTGCTCACAGTGGGCCTAAATCATCAAGGCACGCGTTCTGTGCGCAACCTGTGATTACTTTAAAACACACATATTTCGGTTTTGCGCACTCCTGAATTCATCAATGAATCTCAGGATATGAGCGCTGTTGAATTCAGGTGTAGGTCTGCTGTGCTCTGGAACACAAGACACTGCACGATACATCCAATTAAAATAGATATAGATAGATGGATGGATGGATATATATATATTAATTTAATGCCACCAGTTAAAAGTAAAGGAATTAGTGACCAAACAGTAAAAAAAGTATTTTTTTCTCATGAAATACATTTATTAGGATGATCTTAATGTCTACTGAACATAAAATATTTTTTTACAGTTGCTCCTGATTGCAAACACATGTTGTAGCATGCATACAAGACATGTCATCGCTAGCACTCCGGACTTAGGCTAGCCCTGTAGCTGGAGTGAGAGATACGTCAGGAAAGCAAGTAACTTTGAGACGCTAAGGGCTTGATTCGGACGTGGCTGAGTGTGCTTGAGTTTGGCACGCTCCTACTGTACATTGACTACAGCAAAATGGCCCCTTAACCGCTTTGATCACTCCCCGGAATCTCAGTGAAGTAAATGTGGTTTGCGTTTGAAGACGAGGAGGACAGGGTTGCATTTACAAGCGTATGTCTGGGCATGTGCAGAGTGATTTTGCATATGATGCGCTCACAATCAGTAGATACGTGCCTTGATGAATCAGGCCCAGATATCTGTTACACTCTTTTATTTGCAAAATGTTGTTATTGTTTATTGCCACTGATGATCGCTGGAGAATATAAGTCAATATAAAGTATAGAGGGTGACTCATTTGTGAGCATAATAGCCTCTAATAGCAATATGAACAAAAGATAAGAGAGAGGATATAGGAGTATATTTACTAAACTGCGGGTTTGTAAAAGTGATGATGTTGCCGATAGCAACCAATCAAATTATAGCTTTCATTTATTTAGTGCAGTCTACAAAATGACAGCTAGAATATGATTGGTTGCTATAGGCAACGTCTTCACTTTTCAAACCCGCAGTTTAATAAATTTACTCCTCAGAGTTTGATCCTTCTTATTCCTATGAGCCTAGGCTCAAGAATTAGAACAACACAACACAGTGGTATAAATATATAAATATGTGGTGAAAACTGTCACCCACAATTTTACAGTGTGAAAGTATGGGGGCAGATTTTTTTTTTACTACCCTTCATAGTTTCTCTCTTTGGGACGTATTTATTATGTAGAGAAAAACCCTACCTCCGGTGATAACATGTGTACCTCTACTGCAGCAATCCTCCTATCGCTGTGGCCATGTCAGTAAAACATTCTCTTAAAATGTAATAAAGTAAAATATAGATATATATTTTAACATTTTCATTCTTAAAATTCTTTTTTGTGCAAGTGAAACTGAAAGCCGAAGTTTGGGCTTCCAGTCCCACTGTTCTTGCGTGAACCAACAATCCGGGTTGCGCATGCGCAGATGCACCAGGATGGCGGAGTGATAAGACTGTTCTTACCGGTGCTGGTATCAGCTGCTGCGGCAATATTTTATCAGTCAGTCATGGCGACAGTAGGATTTCTATCGCTGCGATAAACACTAACTAGCCCTATCACCTCCTTTTAGTAAATACACCTGTTGGTGAAAGATTTAATACTAATTAAAGGGACAATATTCATCTTACATTTTATAATGCAAGAGAAATGAACATGTTGTAACAAAATAACAAGACGCTGGTTCCTTGCACCACATGCAGCAAAATGAGTTCATAGATGCTGTAGATAAACACTTTTTCTTCCCTACTAATAGGTAGTGTATATTTACTGAAGACCTTTTCACCTCCTCCAAACTTTAGTTTATTGCTTTGATCATGCTTTCCTGCAACATTTATTAAATATATTGATCTTTCTTTCCGACCTTTTTTTCTGTGTGTTTCTTTTACTAAACTCTTTATTTGATTCTAGTTCGAGCTGTTTATTTTTGTTTCCCTTGGATGCAACACAAAACCGCCCATAGATATAATTGTATCTAATGCGCAGAGTTGAGCTGTGCCATATTTCTAGCCAATGATTTAATGGCATTGGTGAAACAATGCAGACGGAAGCAAGTAAAATAAAACAATGTATTACGTGAGCATGTAAAAGCCAGAAATGAAAGTTGTTGAAGGTTGAAAATCCCGTGACGGGCACTTGTTGCCCTAGGGTAGGCCGCATGCAGACCTCCGAGCATTCACCTGTGGCCTGCCAACTCCTTCCTGCTTTATTGTTAGATTTCTTTGTTATAGCTTGTGACACTTGTTTAAAATGCTGCTCATATTTTATTACAGATAGGTGTCTTTTTCTTTGAGTAAATGTATTGTTTTAGCTTGTTGTTATTGAGATTAAGGGTGATGTGCGGCCTATTTGACCCACAAGTGTATCAAAATTGCCCACCACTACTCTAAATTATTGCCTGATGAAACATAGCGATAGCCTGATGAAAAATTTCTGCCGATGCAATATCATTAACGATTTTACCAATGACTGAAAACAAAAACAAAAAAGTCCCGATCAGCATGATGATCATGTGACAGGGGGTAGGAGGAGGCATGGTGACATCATCACATCACCTTAGCTCCTGCCCCCACTATAGAATGCCGAAATTCAGGCCATTGAATAGAGGGGGTGGGACTTAGTGACGCGGTTAAGCCCCCTCCATTCAATGCCGTGAATTTCGGCAAATGTGGGAGCTTTGCCTACTCTTCAGGGAGTTCGGGAAGACTCCTCGAAATTCGGGAGCCTTCTGGGAATTCCGGGAGAGTAGGCAAGTAGGATGACGATTCATGTGTACACACTAAACACTTTTTGCAAGGTTTACCTTCAGATATGTGTCATAATCATTGGCTGGGGAAATGGTGACTCTGTACACACCGTAGAGGTCTATGGACACTCCCGGTCCTGAGTGCATACACACTGCAGAATTGGAACGACATCGTTCCATCATTCAACAAGATTTTTGTCTGGTTTAAAAATCAAATGAAATGTCACAATGTGCTTTGGAACGATAATCGTTCATCGTTTGAGCGTGCATAATAATGCAATATCGGTGGTTTATCGTGTGATTGGCCCAATAATTGTCTGAAAAATCTGTAGCGTGTACCCAGCCTAAGGGTTAAATGTATCAAACCTTCTAAAAAGAATGAGTGGAAGTGTTGCCCATGGCAACCAATCAGATTCTAGATATTCTCTAGACTCTACTAGATAAATGCTAGATAAAATGTGATTGGTTGCTATGGGTAACACCTCCATTTTTTCATTTTAGAAGGCTTGATACATTTACTCCTAGGAATCTGTTGAAATCTAAGTTGGTTTTACAGAATATACAATTGTACCTTTTTTTTCCTTCTATTATACAGGTGGTGCTGGATGCAGAAAAAATATTTATGCCCAAACTGCCTCAAGGAGCAAAGACTAAGTCAGGCGGCAGCTCTCAGGAACTGTACGAAATTTGCGTTTGTCCAGATGGAAAACTCTATCTGTCAGTGGCTGGGTCAGGATCCACCTGCCAGGATTACAGTCGTGACTGTCAGTGAAGGACATTTCTAAGCCGTTGGATATATTAGCCACGCGTTTTATAAACCCTGGTGACTTTCAGCTGTTTGTTTTAAAAAAAAAAAAAAAAACTGCTATAAGGATTTAGATACTAAAATAACATTTGTGTGGGATGCATATTTGTATATCAAAACATACTTTTAAGAAGAATATTTCAATATTTTTTTAGCCAGTGTAAAATAGCACAAGTTAATTCTGACTTGGAGATGAGTCATCATCCACAGGTCTTGGCTAAAGCCAGAAAATGAAAGGCTGTAGATTCTGGAGCTCAGCCACCTAATGAAATGAGTATTTTGTTGCGTCACTGAACTGTTACGTGATTGTTGAACCAGGTAATTAATTGAAAACCGTTCCAACTTTTCTCCTAATTCAAGTATATTTCTGCTTATACTACAATTTGTTGTGTTCATTTGATCCAAATTACCCTTTTCCAATATTTGAAAAATGAATTGGTGCCAGCAATATACTATGCAACCTGACCTGTACTTACATGTCTCATGGTCTGCTGTCTTTATTGTATATAATATTGGATTGTATGTTTTATATGTATGATCTTTCAATACTTGGATAGGTGGCACTTTATTTTGTTAAAATGTCATGGTACATCTAAAGTTTCAATACAGAAATGGAAGTTGCTCAGTCAATATATAGGCTCATGGCAGGTGCTTGAAAGGGTGGGGTTGTCCAGAAAGCCCAAATACAAACAAAAATCCCCCAGCACACTGCTGTAAACCAGTGAAAGAGCTGCTATTCTATATGTATTCTACATGTAATGCAGAAACCTCAGTTACACACATTTGTAAATGTATGAAAAGCCACCCGTCCCATCAAGACGATTCTGCTAATAGGGTGGGTCTAACTCTAAACACACATGTATTTGTGCCTTTCTACCCTTTCAAGCACCTGCTGTGAACCTATAAATTGATTGAGCAACTTCCATGTCTATATTGTTGTTTGAGAGGCATGTTTGGTATCAGTAGCTGAGGGGGAGTGCTGGTCATCTATTGCCATTTGGAGTTTCCTGGGGTACCTCTTGGTAAGTTAGCTCTCAATTTAAAAACACATAAATGTATGACCCAATATAAGGACTCTCATTTTTTAAGGTTAGGACCTCCCTATTAGAAGAACTGCCTTGACATGATGGGTGGCTTATCATACATTTGTAAATGTGTGTACCTGAGAACCCGCATTTTTATGTACAAGTAGAATAGCAGTCCTTTTATTGCTTCACAGTAGCGTGCTGGGGGATTTTTTTCTATATTTGTGCACATCTAAATTCTCGTCACTCAAATAGCTAATCTCCCTTCCATTTTGGTGAATTTACTTTAAAAGATACTATTAAATGCTTTACTGCCTTACGGCTCATTTGGCCTGATGCTGAGTTGGACTTTAGCCCATTTGTTTAGTGTAAACGGCCAAATATTTACACTGCAGATGCCCACACAGAGAGCGCATATATAGGCACGCATTTGGCACTTGTGCCTCCTTACAACTGAAGAGGCTGAACAATCGTAAGGAACGGTCTAAGGTAAGTTGAGTACAGTAAGGGCAGGTTCACTGCAGATGCGGATGAGGCAGACCAGCACGAAGATGCGTATACGCCCGTCAGGAGCCGTATATTTTGCTCCTGCTAGAAGGCAGGTTCAAATACACACATTTTATTGACTGATTGCGAATTCATCTCTGAACCTGGTAGGTTCTTTCTTCATTGTTCGTGCACATATTATAGGATTTTGTAGTCATATTTAAAGACACGTTTTAAGGAAGATTATATCCATGTGTTTTTCCGCTCTAAAAACAAATGTTAACAAAACTTTTCTTGCTCTTACGATCTGGTTGTGTGTATGCATTTGTGGGTGTGTGTGTGCCTGGCAGAAACCTGGAGTGTATGCTGCAGGTTCAGAGCTGGACTCAACTTGAGAAGCTTATAACTCAGGGCGTAAAAATACTATTTTTACAGACTGCTTTTCTCAACCAACTCAGCATCAGGCCCTTTCTCTGTGAGAATGTTAATGGCTGTATCCGGCAACCATTTGAAATGCCCTTATATAGAGTGCATCTAATAAATAAATGCCCCTAAAATGCTGCTCGTTTTTCTTATTTGTGGCTTTATTCATGGCTTAAATTTAATTATGAGAGAGACAGTGAGCGCACATCAGTACTGTCTGTGTTACATGTGGCAATTTTATATGTGTGTGAAGCTTTTTAATATGTTGCTGGGAGTACTTCTTCTGAAAAGTTCTTCTTCCCCGCAACAGGGAGGCACAAAACGGGTCCGACTAAAAGTAGACAGATGAGAACTGAAGACCTCCAGCTCTGACCTAGTGCTAAACTGAAGTCATTTTGTGGAGTGGAAAATGTTATGAGCTCCTCCTCACAGCACTCTGCCAATATCTTCCCTGTTACCAGTGCAAATATCTGCTCCTCTGCAAATGCCATCATTCTTCTCGTCAACCCATGCTCCTCAGTTGCTTTTGGACTGCACGCAAGATGTTCTGCTCTTTATAAATGACCAACAGTTGTTTTGTGGGCAGAAAAATGATTCATGATAATGCAATACGTCAATTCACAAATGCCTTATACCTTTGTGAGGTAGCTAGTTTCTAGTTTATTGAGAGGGTATTGGTTCAGCCCACAAAAATGTCTGTGTGCAGATGATAGGTCCACTACAAGTCCTAACTGGGTTATCACAACAGAACGGAGCAGACACAAAGCATCAAATTACAATTGGTCCCAATTCTGGCATAGTAACAGTGAGAGAAATGTACAGTCAGTCTGGGAAAGCAGAGTGCATAGGCAGGTGCGGGCGGTGCTGTCGCCCAGGGCGCAAGCTCAAGGGGGCGCAGCAGTCGCCCGCTACTTGTCTCTGTGACAGCATGCTGCAGATTGCCGGAGAGTCCATGCTCTATAAATTCTGACATCGGAGACTCAGATCCCGCTCATGGGCACTAAGTCTGTCAGCCACTCTCCTACCCTTCCCTGGAACAGTCTCTCTGCCCTTATGCTAACCCTATCTCTGTGTGTGACAGTCCATGGCTCCCGATTCACGAACCTCAGAGGGGCGGGGCTTGTCCAAAAGTGGGTGGGGCTTCACCCAAATGTACTTCTGCCTCAGCCCCCTTCCCTATGTGTGTGTCAGCCTCTTCCCCCTCCCACTGTCTATGTGTGTGTGTCAGCCTCTGCCCCCTTCCACTGTGTGTGTGTGTGTGTGTGTGTGTGTGTGTGTGTGTGTGTGTGTCAGCCTCTGCCCTCTCCCCTCTCCCTCTGTGTGTGTGTGTGTGTGTGTGTGTGTGTGTGTGTGTGTCAGCCTTTGCCCCCTCCCTGTGAGTGTCAGCCTCAGCCCCCCTCCTAGTGTGTGTGTCTCAGCCTCTGCCCCCCTCCCTATGTGTGTCAGCCTCAGCCCCCCTCCCTGTGTGTGTGTGTCTCAGCCTCTGCCCCCCTCCCCGTGTGTGTGTGTGTGTCAGCCTCTGCCCCCTCTCTCTGTGTGTCAGCCTCTGCCCCCTCCCTCTGTGTGTCAGCCTCTGCCCCCCTCCCTCTGTGTGTGTGTGTGTCAGCCTCTGCACCCTCCCTTTGTGTATGTCAGCTTCTGCCCCTTCCGTGTGTGTGTGTGTGTGTCAGCCTGTGTGTCTCCCTCTGTGTGTGTGTGTGTGTGTCATCAGCCTTGTCCCCCTTCCCTGTGTGTGTGTCAGTCTCTGCCTCCTAACTCTGTGTGTGTGTGTGTGTGTGTGTGTGTGCGCAGGGCTGTAAGGAGGGTGGTGCTGCCGGTGCAACCACCCAGGGCGCTACGCCAACGGGGCGCCATAGCCGCCCACTCTTTGCCCCTATCACATCCATCTGAAATTTATGCCATGCTGCCACAGCACCACTTCCCCCCCCTACACAGAGATTGCAACTAAGAAGAAAAGCGCCCGACTCCTGCAGTGTCGCCGATGATGAGTGCCGCTGTCAGTAAAGAGGAGCCAGTAAAAAGGGTAGCTGAGAAGAGACCCAAGGTAAGTGCTCTCTCTCTCTCTCTATAAGCACCTCTTTCAGGTCAGACTAAAAACACAACACTCTCCTAGGCACTAGAGTAAACCGACATTGGATCGCTCTTACAAACAAGTGCACAAACCTGAAATGCAGGAGAGACCAAAATTAGACCCCATATCTAGTGAAAAGAAAACAGTTTATAAAAAAGTAGAAAAAATAAAAACGAAATAAATAAAAGCTAATAAAGAAAAAAAGTTGATTTTAAATTGTCTGTGACTTCCAAATCACCGCCCAGCACCATGAACCATGGAAGTGGAGTTGTTTTCCCTATACAATGGTAATAAAATAAAAATAATCATATGACTATGCTACAAAAAGCTGTATGGGTATAAGAAAAATATCAACTTGACAGGGGTAGAATATGAAATGAAAATGTTATTCTTGGTGGCACAGCTCATAATCGTGGATGTCTGCTAAATAAGGTATGAAATAAAATGGGTTAATAGTTGCAAATAAGTTGAGAAACTGCAATAAACCAGCTTGGGTTTAATGGAGGGTTTAATATCTATGTAATGCCTGTAAGCTCTCCATACTGAAGAGTAGTAAATCATACAAACCAATGAATATACCCAGAATTACACATATTTGTATATAAATTGGAGTGATTCATTATATTTCATCACCAGCAGCAGCTATTTATATAGCGCCACTAACTCCGCAGCGCTGTACAGAGAACTCATTCACATCAGTCCCTGTCCCAGTGGAGCTTACAGTCTAATTCCCTAACACACACACACACACACACACACATTAGGGTCAATGCACACACACAGACCGAGAGAGACTAAGGTCAGTTTGATAGCGGCCAATTAGTCTACTAGTATGTTTTTGGAATGTGGGAGGAAACCCACACAAACACAGGGAGAACATACAAACTCCACATAGATAAGGCCATGGCCAGAAATCAAATTCATGACCTTAGTGCCATGAGGAAGAAGTGCTAACCACTAAGCCACCATGCTCATCATCTAATATATAAATGTCTAGTGGCATGTGTTAGTCTGTCTGTCTGTGTGTGTGTGTGGAAAAAATAAAAACAAGCTGCAGCGCCACCTGCTGGGCAGAGTTATACACTGACCTACTAAATTCTTAGTGTGTGTGGGAAAAAAAAATTCAGAAAGGGCTGAAATTTGGTATACTAAGATGTTTTTAATTTGTTCATTTAATTTGTTAATTGTTAAAAGTGTTTATAAAGATTTTAAAAAAATATATATATATTTCTTGAAGGAGAAGTGACAGTTGGGAGTGGTTGGTGGTTGCCGGGGGTGACAGTGGGGAGTGGTTGGTGGTTGAGGCCTGGGCTATGGCCCAAATGCATGACAAGAACCTTTTTAACACCTTAAGTAGCTTGATTTGACTAGAATGCATGATTATCATGCACGGGTTAACTTGTATGATATATTCATCATAGTTCTTACAATAAACTGATAAGTTCTCCATTGAAAAGACCCCTCAACCTTAACATAGCCTGTGTCGGATCAAGCCCATGGCCTGCATCTGGGAAGCTGACAGCCAGGGCTTATGTGAAAGTCAAATAATTGGATGAAGTAAACTAAATTAATTAATATTGTTTTACCGTGTGATTGCGATTAGTACGCCATGTGTTATGACGCAATTGCACGGATTAATAACACACACATTTATATTCGCACTTACACTTATAAATAATATACATTTATTAAGGTTCCAATCCACATTTATTTATTAGAAAAATGTATTAGAGATTATTTGAACATAAATTATAATATATTAAAGGTATCTAAGGCTCAGGATATAGCAAATGTATCATGTTTAGTGTCATTTTGATATACACATTACCATGAGGAATCCGCTACTATCGGCAAAGCGATCGCTAGTTATGGAAAATAAAGGATTAATGCTCAAAATGATATTGTGTTTGGAATGCAAATAGGTTGGTAAAAACCTGGATTAGGTTAGTCCCCTTATGCACAACATGTGCTCAGCGGTTGGAGTGAGTTGGCCACACCTTATCAGAGGAATCCTTTGAACTGACCTATGACCAGCAGACAACTGGAACATTGTGAATCCTGGACTAATGAAGACTTCTCTAAGTGTTATCTGTGTACATAGTGACATCATCAGTGTGTTTTTTGTAAACTGAAGCTGCATATAAGCAACCTTCCCTGGACCATTGCTCTCTCTACCTTCCTGACTGCAAAACTACATGGACCTGGGCCCAGGTGAAGCACTAGCGAAAATGTAATTTATTTTGTTTTTTTAATATACTTTCCTGCTTTATTGTAATATCTTGCACGATCAAAATGACTTATGAGTCTCCCTTGTTAGTAAATTTTACTCTTCGATGTCCCAACTATATTTACAAGCAAATATATGGCTGCAGAATTTAAAAAAAAAATTGTGTGTCATGTTTTTGATATGAGAAACATGATTAAATGTGTTTCTTTTCCAGGTAAATGCGAATTTGCAAAAAACAATAAATTCATTTTAAGAAGAGTTGATTTTCATGTGATTTATATATGTTGCTGCAATGGCGCAATCAGCACTTTCCTGGAAAGTGAAACATAACATATAAGTGTCACGAGCCGCAGCGTTACTCACAGCCGCCGCGGCTCGCTTCCTGTCTGCCCCAGCGTCCCGGCCGTCACCATGACGACCGAGATGTCACTTCCCTTTCAACGCCGACCGTTGTCAAGACAACGGCCGGACGCCTCTTCAGTAGCGATGCGTTCTGGCACTCCTAGAAGCCGGGTGCGCAATAGATAGCCTGTGGGCTGATTGAATGAAGGGGGCTGAACTACAGGACATTAGCCTGCAACTGTGTGTGTTTCAGGAACAAGCCCTGATTGGTCCTGCTCTGTACCAGCAATTACTCTGCAGGTGTGTATACACGTTCTGATTGGTCTATGCCTGTATTTAAGGCAATGAGGTCTGCTGCCTCATTGCCGGTTATAGTTTCTGTTCCAGTCTGCTGACCTGCTCTGTGTCTTGTTCCTGTGTCTTGGAAATTCTATAGACTACCCGTGTATGACCCCTTGCCTGGATTTGGACCCTGCCTGTGTTTCTCGTGACCCTGACCTCTGGCTTGTATACCAACCATCCTGTCTGCTCGTGACCCCTGACCCCGGCTTGTTTATCGGATCTGCTATCTGCTGCCTGCCCTTGACCTCTGCTTGGAATCCACTCCGCTTACCTGGGTTCTCCCCAGCCGGTACGCACTTCACGACCCTCTGTCAGTCTGCAGCCCAGTCTGTCCCCACCATCAGGGGCTCCAGTGAACACCTGATTGGCAGAGTAGACTCCGGGTTGTGTCGTGCCGGCTGGAGGGGTTCCTAACAATAAGTAAGGAACTAGTAGTAATATTAAACTGGTGTCCAATGCCACAATACTATCCACAGAAATGCTATACCACTGACTGTAAGATTATGCAGGATTGTGATCACTTATGTAGATGAAGCTGTTATTATCAATTATGCACAGATTCTTTTCTACAGCATAATAATGTATCAGAAAAAAACTAGTCATCAATAAAAATGTATAGGAAATTGCAAGTAAATTTATTTTCAAGGCTTGGCAACCATGATACTTGCAAATTGAGTACTATTTCACAACACTGTAATTTATATCATCCAAATGATATTTTATTGCTAATACTTTGTGAAGTGACCCAGAAACTTTTATTCTAGAAATGTTATTCTATTTTAGTTTTGGTTGTTAACTTGGAAATTGAACATTGTTTAAATTAGAAGAACATTTATAATTTTACACACATCATTTAGATGATATTAACAGGTAGATTTATGAAACCTTCTAAAAAGGAGAAGTCAAGATGTTGCCCATGGCAACCGATCAGATTATTTTATCTAATACATTTTAAAAAATGATAGTTAGAATCTGGTTGCTATGAGCAACACCTCCACTTTTCCTTTTTATAAGGTTTGATATACTTAACCCTTAGGGCTAGATTTACTAAGCTGCGGGTTTGAAAAAGTGGGGATGTTGCCTATAGCAACCAATCAGATTCTAGATTTCATTTATTTAGTACCTTCTACAAAATGACAGCTAGAATCTGATTGGTTGCTATAGGCAACATCCCCACTTTTTCAAACCCGCAGCTTAGTAAATCTAGCCCTTAGTGTTGTATTCTGATTCCATCCTGTTTAGCATATTACTATCTATGTTAGTCTATCTATGTCTCTGACCTCATACAAACAAGTACCATGGTAAATGTCCAAATCAGAATTTAATTTCAAAATTGGCCATGTACCATAATAATCCTGTTTCTTTTTATCATAGTATTTTTTCACAAGGGATGTCATCAGCAACAGTGATATTTGAAGTGTAAAAATAAAAATAAAATCAGACTATACAAAATATTAAAACAATGCATAAGAAAATATGACATTTAATAAAAGACAATGAGAAAAATGTAGACATTTGTTACATGTGTTTCGCTGTATGGTTTAAGCATTTTTCCCTCTAACAAACAATTTACAAATAACAAATGTATATCAATGTAAATGTTAGTTTACAAATGTACTATCCTAAAGTGGGAGTGATCAAATTACGGGACTATTCACCAAGGTTTTTGTGCATAATAGCTCTTCATTTAAATCCAACTCCTTACTTAAAATCACAATTAAAAAAATTGAATTTCCTTGGTTAAACACTTTATTTCAACATAATTATATAGATGTATTGTGTATGGTACTCTTAATGATTTTACTATGCTTTAATATGTTTTTTTTTAAAAAAATTACCATTGAATTTATAACAATAAAAATGATGATATATATATATATAGTAATTCGGTGTAAACAGATAAGTTCAAAACAGTGTAAATATCTCAGTGAACACCATGTTAATAAGAATATTTTAAGATTAAATTTAGAATTCTCTAGGAAGAGACTTGTGAATTTCACTGTAACATATATATATATTTCTAGTTCTATAAATTGCAGTGTTCATTAATATTATATTTCATTTTACTTAGCAGACTAATTCACAATGGAAGTGGAACCTTTTCAATCATTTTGATTTTGCAGAAAAATCTGAAGATTTGCATTGCACAAAAGAGTAAGCGGTATATTTACTAATCTGCAAGTTTGAAAAAGTGGAGATGTTGCTTATAGCAACCAATCAGATTCTAGCTGTCACTTTATCGAATGTTTTAAATGATAACTAGAATCTGATTGGTTGCTATAGGCAATATCTCTACTTTTTAAAACCCGTAGTTTAGTAAATATACCCCTAAATGTCATATAAATTGCAACCTTCTACCATTTTAATACCACCCCTTTCAACAAAGAAAACTTTTCCGGCCAAATGCTGCTAATGGCAGAAGTAAACAGTTGTTCCTCTGTACACGCTGTCAAACCAAGAAATGTAGGGGACCAGTGTAAATCACAAAGGTACGTGACCTCACTAAAGAGAATTTCCTGCAGCCCCTCATTTTGTGTTTCGTAAATGAAGCCTTTATATGTTGGTGACCCTTTTTCTTTAATGTATTTTAGTTTAATATTTGAAAATGTAGATTTCACACTGTACACAAAATGCTAAAATATAACAATTGTAAAATAAATTGTATAAATCCCTTAATAAAAAAATGTTTTATTTGTGCACTGTGGCATATGTATTTTTGGTATTATAATTTCACTACAGGCAGCGTTAGAAAGCTGATTTTGTGACGATTTTCAGAGATATCAGTACATACAGAATCTCCTTTTTGTAATTTAAATCACATTGAAAGTATAATCATGGACTGCATGCAGGCTAAACCAATTCAGGAGAATGCAGTTCACTGGTAACCAGTGGCATCACGAAGGCACTTTGCATTAACAGGCTGCATTATATGAACATTGGTCCAGTCCACATAATGGCTGCCTTCATGTAGATGACAGGTGTACTCTAAGACCATTGTCTTTAGGGGACATATTCTAAAAAAATAAATAAACAATAAAGCATGTTTAAATAAGTTTGTCACAACAAACCCAGGAACATGGTTACTTATATGACCAAACGTAAACATGAAGAGAGAAAACGTGCTCTGTATAGAAGTGTGATGTTGTATACCTGGATAGAACAAGGTGGCCCAATGGCGATGGCATCTCCCTGAGACAGAGAGGCCAGGTCACTGCTGGGCATAGACCCCAAGGAAGCGGGATGGTCTGCTACCATGTCAAGATAGGTTTTTAATGGGGGACAGATTTGGGGGGTAGGTTCACACAACACTTAAATACAATACAATAGTACAGACAAGTCTCTAAAGTCTTACTTAAGTTACTATAAAAAGATATGCTGTATTCTTAACTTACCCAATATATTAATTTAACAGCAATCAATACAATAAGAGCACTACTCTAAAAAACAATCACAAATATGTTGATTTTTAGATAATCACAATAGTTCAAACCATGAAGTTAGGTACTTTTCTAATGGTATAATCACCTATCACACAGGTTATAGATCTGCTGAACCGCCCCTAAAACAGAGCTCACACACCCACACACCTCAGTCCTGTCACCACCTATTGAATAAGGGCAATAGGACCCCAATATACTGTCCCCCACTGACACACTATGCTCCTTGTTACACACAGGTAATCTAGGCACACACCAGCACTCAAAGGGGTAACACTTTAACACCTCGAGACTGTGTTACACAAATGTACTCGCAAGCACACATTAGGCTTGTTAGTCAAATGTATTAACAATTCATCCACCAGGATTCAAAAAGTTAACATGGTCAAGCGATATTCTACATAACCGGCTAATGGATTTGTTAGAGCCTCAAGGACATGACTTATTACATTTTTAGATTTAATATACAAAGCTAGAGGGCATTTAGATATAAAAACAAACCAATAACAATTGACATACAAATAAAAAATGCCTAACAGTTATAAAAACAAATTGGATGAATTTACAGAGAATAAACGTATATAATAATAACCTGTATATAATATATCTGTATTGTATATAATAATCTATATGCCTGGGCCAGACAGAAGAGATGGACAGTCCTTCAATTAGACTGAACCCCAAGAGCTGAAAATTTGTCCCTTCACACACAGGCAGTGTAGATGCTAATGTGGATGGCGGAAATGTCACCTGGGTGTCAACTAGGGTTTGCCCAAAAATATTACAAAAGTTTTGACTTTTCTGAACTTTTCTCAGATATATCCCAGAGACATGACAATCCCTTCACTAAACCAGTCATAGCCTCCTGCACATTTCCATACCAAATATGATGGAATTACCACAATATCACATATCAATTCAAAACACACGTGACTACTGCTGTTTCTTATATAGTTGGTATCTATGCTTCACAACCCTTGTGCGACTTTTGTCCCTGACTACAGGAGTAATACACTAATATCCCAAAATCTGAAATATGAAGGCATTTTCTTTGAAGTTAATATTTCTGGTTTGTATAGACCTAAACTAGCACCAAGCTTTCCCAAATTTACACCTTACACCTTTGTTTTTACCCTGCCTAATTAAACAGTCTCCTCTAAATAGGAAATACAGAATCAAGGACACTGCATGGCTGTGATCTGTATATCTTAAGTTAGCTTCCTGACAGAATGTCTGCTAATTACCTCCCACTGGGCTAATTGAGCAAACGTTTTAAAAAAAATCAAAACAAAAAAACAACAACTTTTATCTTAGGGGAAGGCATGTACTATTTATCAATCTAATATCTTATTTGGGGCCCTGACTTTTAATATTCTATTTATCCTGATAAGGATGCAGTAGTCTTATTTGCTCTTAACAGCCTTACACAGTATGTATTCAGAACCATAGGTCCTATGGGAGACCACAATTAAGTCCTGAGTATCACAGTTCTGTTCTGTTACTAAGTAAACTGGAGCTTGAAGTTATTGCCCCCTCACATTTGAGTCCAGAGTCTATATCTGGTGCAGTTTTGCTCATATGGGCAGTCCCACCTTGGCTACTTGTACTCTGACAATATTTTTACCTAGCCAGGGCTTATATGTACAATTTATGATCTTTGGTAAGTGTAATGTACAAGTATAAGTGTTGTCACTTATTCTCTGGGAGGTATATTTTCAGATACTGGATCAGACACAGTTGACACCTTGTTCCTGTTGCAGCTCTCTGTAGTTGCTCTGTTATCCTCTCTCACTGACTTCAGCTCTCTTTATTTCTCTACAGCTGATTCCTGTCAGCTCTATCTCTATCTTCAACTGTCACTCTGTATCTTCAATTGTCACTATCTGCTGATCTTTAGATGTTTCTGTGGAAACTCACAAAGCAATATTTCAAACTATACTTTATTGCAAACAATTTCTAAACTGAATATCAAATATCAAACATTCCTATGTATTTTCTGATTTTTTTTTTTATTGTAATATCCTTATACACTAAAACTTATTTGTAGGGCAGTTCAGGGCACTACATAAGAATATATACTTCTAGGTGTCTCTTCCTACTCACAGAATAAAACAAGTTGTTTTATATAAAATATATATTAATACAATTCACTAATATTAGAAGATCTTACCAAAACATGTTGCAAGACACTGCATTGAGCCTTATTGGAGTCTAAGGTTCATTTGTTGTTCAGACCAAACATCAGAATGGGGAAGATATGCAAAATAAGTGACTTTGACCATGGAATGATTTTTGGAGCTAGATGGGGTGCTTTGTGTATGCTGATCTCCTGGGATTTCCATACACAGCTCCCACTAGAGTTTACAGAGAATGGTGCGCAAAAGAAAAAACATCCAGTGAGCGGTAAATAGAAGAGCATTTCTGAACATACAGCATATCGAACCTTCAAGTGGATGGGTTACAGCTGCAGAAAACCACACTGAGTTAAGAACAGGAAACTCACCAAAGTTGGACAGTTGAAGATTGGAAAAATGTTGCCTGTTTTGACAAATCTCAGTTTCTGATGGGACATGCAGATGGTAGGGTCAGAATTTGGTGTAAACAACATGAATCCCTGGATCTATTCTGCCTTGTGTCAAGGGTGTAGGCTGGTAGTGGTGGTGTAATGGTGTGTGTAATGTTTTCTTGGCATACATTAGGCCTCTTACTAATTGAGCATTGTCTAAATGCCACAGCCTACCTAAGTATTGTTGCTGACCATGTGCTTGATGTTATGGCCACAGTCCACTCATCTTCTAATAACTACTTCAAGCAGGATAACACGTCAAGTCACATATTATCTCAAGCTGGTTTCATGAACATGACAATGAGTACCAATGACGTCCACAAGGACCATATCCCAATCCAATAGATCCCATTTAGGATGTGGTGGAACGGGAGATTTGCAGCATGAATGTGCAGCCGACAAATCTGCAGCAACTGTGCGATTCTATCTTGTCAGCATGGACCAGAATCTCTAAGAAACATTTCCAGCACCTTGTTGAATCCATGCCGCAAAGAATTCACACTGTTCTGGGGGCAAAGGGGGTCCTACCTATCACTAGAAAGGTGTATCTAATAAAGTGGCCACTGAATGTACCTACTTAATATAGTTCAATGAAACATTTATGAATGTTACAAGGTGCCTTATTTTTATATAAGCTGTATTTTGGATTAAATGTTCATACTTGCCTACTTTTCATATCTTACCCCCAAGAGATGCGGAGGGAAGGTACGAAAATATGTGGGCATGACTTGAAGATGCCATTTGCATCAGTGGGCTGGGCCCTGTATATGATGACACTAATTGTGTTATCACCCCCTGCCTACTCACTAAGGTGGATGGGGCTTCATGACTGGTGCAGATAAAGGTACTATAACCCATTTCATACAAATTGTTATCAGCCACACCGCGGCCACTAATCATCTAATAAAGAATTTGGGTGTCTATTATAAGTGCTGTATAGCACCACTCAAACAAATCTAATATGGAATATAATCAGGGGTGGGCTGGCAAATTTCAGCCCGGGGGGCACACAGGATATGATGACACTAATTGTGTTATCACCCCCTGCCTACTCACTGAGGTGGATGGGGTTTCATGACTGGTGCAGATAAAGGTACTATAACCCCTTTCATACAAATTGTTATCAGCCACACCGCAGACACTAATCATCTAATAAAGAATTTGGGTGTCTATTATAAGTGCTGTATAGCACCACTCAAACAAATCTAATATGGAATATAATCCGGGGCGGGCTGGCAAATTTCAGCCCGGGGAGCGCATAGGCGGCCGCATCACATGACACGCAATGCGGCCGCGTCGCGTGTCATGTGATGCGGCCGCCTGTGCTCTGACGCGGCCGCATCGCGTGTCATGTGATGCGGCCGCCTGTGCGCTGACACTGGAAATATGCACCGCTTGCATCCACGGGGAGGCGGCCGGCCGGCCCAAACAGTGGTTAGACTGAGCAGCCCGGGGGGCCCCCCTGCCCAGCCCGCCCCTGAATTTAATAATAATAACAAATTCTATTTATTGAGTAAAACAATACTTATACATAACATATGACAAAGTCACTAATGTTATACATGCATGTAGGCTAATGCAGATACATAATTACCAAATTATAAATAAAGCATTACAGTATGACAGACAGGATACTAGAGGGTGAAACAATAAAAAGACAACCATCATTTTGTGAGGCCTCTTAATTAAGAGATATTTTTGCAATGCACAGTAATAGCTTTGTCATATGTCAATGTTTGGATGTGCTTTTATTATACTCTGTTCTATAACTCATTATAACCAATCAGAAATTTGATTTAATTTGACCAAAATGAAAGAAAACCCTTCATGGAAGGAATAGGAATAATGGACACGTAATATTCACAAAGCACGACAACTGATGATGCAGGGAGAGGAGAAGGAGATTAAAGATGCAGCACGAGCAGACATGGTTTAATAATGTAGAGTTCATTGACAGCACTGTTGGGCTTAAGGCACCTAAGCTATTGGTAGCTTGTTTTGTGGGGACCCAAACAAACCAAGCACTTCAGCCATAAAAGTAGCACTGCTTGTCGCTGGAGTGCTTGCTTTGTTAAACTGTACATGTCCTTTTCAATATCTTACATAAGGGTGGGAGGGACAATTCCATCTTGCACCACTTTTCTTTTCTGCCACTGCTGTGTGCAAATGTTTCCTAGATGTGCTATGAACTACTGTGTGTTTCTGTCGTTGCTCTGTCGCTTAGCATCCAGCCAGGTCGCTGCAGTCTTTGTCCTTAAGTGGATAAAAATAATATTGTGACCTGTGAGGTGGTGAAAATTGACTGGAAATGACTGGAAATTAGTGTTAATAATGTAGGAACAAAAAAAGAAATATATATGTGATTTTAGCATATTTTAGCTATTTTTCTAAAACAAACAGATCCAGAACCAAAACCAAAACACGCAAGGGCGGTTTTGCCAAAACCAAAACACGAAATTAATCCAGATCCAAACCAAAACCAAATCCAAAACACGGGGCTCAGTGAACATCTCTACAAATAAAATTAACAAAGTGTTACGTAATGTTCAGTACTTTTAGTCACTGTGACCATAATACTGCCCACTCCAGCCTGATATACAAATATAGATCACCATCTTAAGGATGCTGGCCGTCCGCACCAGACATTTCAGAGCCAGTCTACCAATAGTCAGAAAATCTCCCCGGGTCCAATCATCTGGGTGGTAAAGCTCAGTGACTTAAAATTGTCATGATGCTCTGTGGTCCATACTCAGCTATCGTTATGCCTCCACCAGCTTGGTAGGAACAAGGTTATCTGTCAGCCCCCTTCTTAGGTGGGCACACAGCTTCACCAAGTCCAAAGCGACTTTCCTTCCGGTTAACGAGCATGACAGTCCCCAGAACACAGCAAAGTTCACAGCAACAATCCGATCCCTTTTAGCTGGCCAAGTTCTTCCCTGGAGTAGGGTTAAATCTGCTGGTGAAGTCGAAACTCCTAGTCACTCCAGAAACACACTCACAACTGCTCTGGTATCTGTCTTATATACAATTTCGGTCCACCTTCTCCAAAATGATGTCCATTCAATGACAGTAGATGAATTTAGCCCAAAGCATTGTCCCATGCCTCAAAGCTAATCACTGCTGGTGGCATTATCCAACGTATTGGTCTTCAATGTGATTATTCAACAGACAGATATTTCTCTGAAAATAATAAACATTTAATATCAACAAATAAAATTGCAGCCTGATTATAGAGAATACGCACTCCTCCTAAAGATTACAGGTTACTTTGTCTGAGGCCCATGCTTGGTTATACATAAATCACACACTTAATTGCTTATCTGTAGCAAATAAAGCATTGTCTGTTTAGTTGGAATAAATGGCAGGGAATCCCCTATTCTGCAGAAGTGTTAATGCAATTACTTTGGTCAGTCAGAGCAATGATCTTATCTGCACAGCCAGTTTATCAGAAATATATCAGAGATATAGAAAATAGATTACTTTAAAAGTTATAAACAAAGTGGGGAATTAAAGGCTAAGGGGTAAATGTATCAAGCTACAAGATTCCAGCAGGTTTGAAAAGTGGAGATGTTGCCTATAGCAACCAATCAGATTCTAGCGGGTAAATGTATTAAGGTCCGATTTCTGCTTGCCTTTAAACACATTGCTGTTTTAAATTTTGCCTGCAAAGTCAACGAATATTAGCGATTTGCAGAAATCGGACCTTAATACATTTACATCCAGTTCTCATTTATTTAGTACATTCTACAAACTGAAAGCTAGAATCTGATTGGTTGCTATAGGCAACATCTCCACTATTGAAATCTGCAGAAACACACAACTTGATACACTTACCCCTAAAAAGTACATGTTTTTACAATCAATATTAATGTGAGCAAAATGAGGCACAGCAGTGATGGTTTTAAAATGAACCCCTCGTTTCCTCACACTATCGAATGTGGCAAAAATATTGAAAGTGGAAACCATCTTCATTTACTGTCGTTTTTTCATTAATTCAAGACATATTGGTCAGCGTTACTCAATTATAAAGATTGCACATTCAATACACTGATTAAACTGGACACCTCCAGGGGCGCACGCAGGATTGTTAGGGGGGGTTCCCCTCCACCGAAAAAAAACGCCAAAAAAACCGAGAGAGCTGCTGCACATGCCGCGGCGCTGTCAAATTGCATAATAGAGCAGAATGAATTAACAATTCCAGCTCTATTTATAGACTATAAGGGGGGAGTCAATTGACCACGTTAATTGAAAAAGTAACATGGCCTGTGCACTATTACCGTTATGTGATGTAACACTTTTGTAGAGTGCAGATGTAGAACTGTCTGAGTTCAAATCAAGAAGAAGAGGGTGGAGAACTGTGAGAACAAGTCTTCACTGTGTGGTATATACTGAGAACTGAAGATGGCTGCCAGGTATTTCCTGTCAGCCAGCACTTCCTGAATTGCAAGTGGATGGCAGTGATGTCACTTCCGCCAACCACACATAACATACATCTACAGCCTCTCTTAAGATTTTTCCACCTCTCTGCATATCTAAGAGAACTTCTAGTTTGCAGGTGTATCTCCTGCACTTTGTTGTGTGCATGGGGGACCATCTAGGTGCACATGTGCAAAACAAGACCGCCTTGTTAACTAGGTCCACAGTACTTACATCAATAATGGTAACTTATACAGATAAACAATGTGTACATACAGTGCGAACACGACATGCCCAAGCATTAATCATAGGCAGCACGGTGGCTTAGTGGTTAGCACTTCTGCCTCACAGCACTGGGGTCATGAGTTCAATTCCCGACCATGGCCTTATGTGTGCAGAGTTTGTATGTTCACCCCATGTTTGCGTGGGTTTCCTCCGGGAGCTCTGGTTTTCTCCCACACTCCAAAAACATACTAGTAGGTTAATTGGCTGCTATTAAATTGCCCTTAGTCTCTCTCAGTCTGTGTTTGTGTATATATTAGGGTATTTAGATTGTAAGCTCCAATGGGGCAGGCACTGATGTGAGTGAGTTCTCTGTATAGCGCTGCGGAATTAGTGGCGCTATATAAATAGCTGATGATGATGATGATGATTAAGAAGTACCTACATGCAAATATTTTGCACAATCATTTTGGGGATTGCAGGCCTGAATATCAATGTTTATACCAGCAAAATGTTTATTTTATTCTATTTTACTGGGTCTAATTTAATCTTTTTCTGCCCGTTATAGGCGCAGTAAACTTGGATATAGGTGTCTGTCTGATGTTTTCTGTATCCAGCTTGTTTTTGACCATGTCTGATCTCTGCCTCCTTTGACCCTTTCCGTTCTGTAGCCAGTCCTGACTTTGACTATATTCTGAACCTCTGTAGCCTGCAGCCTGCCCTGACTCTGGCTAAGCTTACTTGCTGCCTGCTCTTACCTCTTTCCTAGATATGTCTCCTGAACCTGCCAATGGTCCTGTCTTAGCTAACCTGCGGACCACCTTCTCCAGCGTTCTCAGACCTTAGTGTAAGCTACACTTACTTTTCTTTCCTATATCTTCTGCCTTGATCCCCTGTACCCTATATTGTTCCCTGTTCCTGACCTTGTCTCTATCTTTGTGTCTGAATAGAATCATGCCTGCAAATGCTTAAAACCAAATGCAAAAGTCAATGAGGGAAATTAACTACCTGTGAGCGTTATCAGCTCTATGGAAGATAGGGGCTGCTTTTCGTGGCACACACGTTTTTTTGTTGTTTATTCTATGGTCCCTTTCTTTTGGCATCAGAACCACTTTCATTTAGAAAGTGTTCCATGTCGGAATGCATAACTATCGTGAAAGGCAAAAAACAACAAGATACAAGAATAACCTCATACATTTTATGTGCGTTTACCCTATTATGTTTAATTTCAAACCTGATTACTCACAGATGTAGAGTGATGAAGTGGGCAGTGCAGAAAGATTTTGGTGTCAAGTGCATCTCTGTATTAAATGAACTCTGCCGACCACCTTACTTCTATATTGGGGCTCTTTATATCCCCTTCCAATGATTTGTTGCTCCTGAGCCAGCAAAATATATACACATTTCAAACGTAATAAAAGTTCCCTCATTTACGATAGCTGTAAACAGGACTATAGACTCCAAATATAAGGTTTTACCAGATTTTGGCAGTAAACTATATGATTTTATCCTTACAGCAACAACAAAAAATCGTTCTATAGATAACAATAATTTGTATTTCTATGCTAAGCACATAAACAGGACAAATACACTACCATACATTGACCTTGAGCTTTTATGTGTGTCCTGTATATTAATAAAGATAATAGTTGCTATCTTGCAGTGTTTTGAATTTTCCTGTTAGATAATACGCACATTACTATGAAGAATATTTTACTTTCAATTTTATTTTAGTAGCAGCTATTCAAGATGTTTAACCCAATTTAAATCTCATGTCAGCTCTTTGGTTGACCTTTGAACGTCCTTTTATATTCTTGTACGCTGTGTTACTCTAGACTCCTGAGAGGAAAAATACGACTGTAATAATTCTTTGTAGTCTTTAAGGAAACATTGCGCAGGTTTTGCATTATTATTTCTTCCCATAAAAAAATATTTCCTGTTATATTAATATGATAATTAGGTACTTAAACATTACTGGAAAACATTTTAATGCTGTGCCACCTGTTCCCTATTCCATCAACTGTTTAACTCACTCATACAGGACTGACATTGAGTTGCAACATCAAATTTATGACAATTTTCCTTGAATGACTAAACCTTATCGTCCACATTGTGACTTAATCTGTAACCGTAATATTGATTTTATATATATATATATATATATATATATATATATATATATATATATATATATATATGAACTGAATTTTATAGTGTCCAATTTCTAGTTATCTGTAAAGTTTGTTTTATTCACTGTTCACAGAAGAAAAAACGCTAATTCCACATCTTTTGGTTACTGACGATCATTAAAACTTACTTATAACTTATAAATTGCACTTCAAAATCACATTGTGAAAAAAGGACACAAAATAAATCAGCTAAATGATTCCTTCTTGTAAAATCATAATAACATAAAGCAATGATGCTAGAATTTTAGGTATATGGAGAAACCAAAAATTGTAGGGGAGGAACATTTTTCACCAACAGGACATCCTTCAGTTTCTTGTGTCTGACCTCCGCAACTACATGGCTAAAACAAAATGGAGGCACCCATGATCTCCAACAAAATGGCGCCGATTGCAGCACTGTGTCTAACTCTCCAAAGATACTGGATATGTGGGGGAGAAAATGGAGAAGTAGGGAGGAGGAAACTTAGAATACCACCAGCGCCAATCAGGAAAATGGAGAAGATAGATAGTCTTGATAAATTGTCTCGGAGAGGAAGCAGAGCAGCCATTTTGGGAGAGAGTAGAGCAGCTGTAGCAGGGAAAGAGTGTAACAGAGATGTTAGAGCCGAGCAGACACGCTAGTAAAACTCCAGCCAGTGAGGAAGGGTGGAGAGACTTGGAGAGTCAGTGGGGGATGTGGAGAACATTTTGAAAGAGACCTGTGACTGTGAACCTCTGCGTGAGCCCTGTGTGAAATATGGGTACCCAAAGAGGACTGCAAGCAAAATGAGGTTTGATCCCAGTGGATTTCGGCTGCAGCATGCCCAGAGTCCTGTCTCCATGGTGGAAAATAAGTGTATTCATTCATTTAAACACATATGCTCAAGCTGCAAGGAGATAATTCTCCTTATTCCTGGGTTGGACTATTAATGACTCATTTAATTGCATCAGATAAAGACACTGATAGGTTTATTAATTGCTACCTCATTTGTGGATACGAGTAGCCATATACACTAAAGACATTCACATAAGCCGGGGGTGGCAATAAGTGCACCAAGGGTACCCAATGATGTATATAGTCGATATATATTAATGTGTTATTTGCTTTAGATAGCCAGAGTCAGAGTCCTGTTGCAAGTGTGATTGTGGTGATATTGAGATTCACTGCTCTAGTTTATTAGTTAATTGCTCTATTTAATAATTGTTAAAGTAGGCATGTGAGAAATCCAGGCTGTCCCAAAATTGGGTGCTGCTAGAACCAGCTGGTGAGCAGGAGATGCGTGAGCAGAGAAGGAGAGGATGCTATTGTGGAAGTCAAATCATTGGATGAAGTAAACCAAATTGATTAATATTGATTTACAGTGCGATTGTGATTAGTACGCCACGTGTTATGATGCAATGGCACGGATTAAATAACACACATTTACATTCATTCTTACACTCGGAAATAACACATTTATTAAGGTTCCAATCCACATTTATTTATTAGTAAAATGTATTAGAGATTGTTTATACATAGATAATATTAAAGTTAAGGTATTTATGGTCCAGGTCCTCTAAAAGGTAAAGAGTTTGGTCTCATATTAAAGTTTATTTCACCAGCATTAACCCAGTTTCAACAGAGTAGAGATCGTATCTAGAGGTCGCAAGTTATGAGCAATATGAGATTAATACTCAAAAATACTTTATTTATGGGTTAGTTTAAACTGGTTATTCGGCGGCAAGAGATGTAGGCAATAGTTGGAGTAAGTTGCCCCCCACCCTTGGAAAAGATCAAAAGAAACTGACCTATGACAGACAACTGGAACATCTTTAACCCTTAACCTCTCTTGATGTTATCTGTGTATATTCGTGACATCATCACTGTTTATGCTAATTCAAGCTGCATATAAGCACCCTGTCTCATTTTTCTCACTGTCTCTGATCCTGACTACAGACAACATGAATTTATCTTGTCCTGGACGAAGCGTTAGAGGATATGTAATGTATTTGGTGCTTTTATACTTTCCTGCTTTATTGTAATATCTTTTATGCGTAATAATGGCTTGTTGTAAATCCTGCTATATTTTGCAATTAAATATCTTTGTGCTTTGGAACCACAATAATCACATTTGACAATGTTTTATTGGTAAGCGATAAAATTACGTTAATACCTTGTCTGTGAGAGAGCCCATAGCCCACCAGTGTCCCAAATGGGGCACCCCAGATAAGAGAATGTCTTGGTCTTCTAGAAGAGCACAGACATCAGGAAATGAGAAATGGGCCTGTCAACCCCATTGTGGTCCTTCCCAGAATATAGACACTTATCCATGAAGAACTCCTTGACAGGAGGGAAATACGGGATCCCAAACGGCTTTCCTGCTCCACATGTCCCCACTTACATTAATGGACAACCCAGCACTGTGTTATTAGATAGCGGCTCCCAGCTGTCCGCTGTGTTTGAAAAGTGGTACAGGAAAAATCTGCCAGATGTGATCATCCATCCCTTATCTAGGCTCATTTTATAAGGGTTGACTGAGCACAGCTACTATTACTTGAGGTACATCAAGATCACCCAAAAGTTTCCAAAGCAGATAGCTGGAATTGAGTATGAGCTGGAAACCTGTGCATTAGTATACCCAGAAGATGAACCCAAACATGTGCCAGTAATTGTGGGCACCAATGCCAACTTTTTCTGTACCTGAGCCCAGTGGTACCGCAAGGTTCAAGGGAAGAAAAATACCTGGATTCTCAGAGGGCACCCATGTGCAGGGCTGTCTACATAAAGAAAGAGGTGGTCCTAGAGGCTGAGGGTTTTGAGCATGTTTTGATGCCAGTGATATCTCTTCATGTGACTAATCGCATCTTGAAAGAGTAAAGATGAGGAGAGTTCTTGTCTTTTCATTGAATGACTGGGACCTTGGATGGCCCCAAGGTGTGGGGCACCAAAACCAGATAACCAATGACACTGGAATGGAGAGATCCGGGAGGTTTGCACCAGCCAACTTGGATGATATGCAGCAGTATTTGAAGAAGCTGAGGGATACAGGATTCATCATGAGGACTCTTCTATAGCGGTGGCAAGGAAAAACAATAGTGACATAAGGATCTGTGTAGACTACCACTCTCTAGATCATAGAACGGTTCCTGACCAATATACCATTCCCTGGATTGCCTACAGGGAAGTCGGTGGTTTTCAGTGTTAGGCTTACACAGTGGCTATTACCAGATCTCCATGAGTGCCAAAGATGCACTTTAAATCCCCCCTGGGGTTTTACCAGTATAAATGGAGGCCACAGGGAGTGAGGGCTACTCCGGCCATGTTTTAGCGGTATATGGAGCGAGTAATTGAATTGGTGATATGCTCCTCAGAGAGTTACTCATGTACCCAGACAAACTCATTGTATTCAGAAGTACTCTGGAGAAGCATAACTAAAGGCTGCTGAAGGTGTTCGATCAACTGCAAGAGCACGGCATGAAGCTATCCTTGGATAAGTACCATTTTTGTCAGACTGCGGTGAAGTACACTATATGGACAAAAGTATTTGGCCACACCCGTTAATTATTGAATTGAGGTGTTTCAATCAGACCCGTTGCCAGAGGTGTATTAAATCAAGCACCTAGTCATGCAGTCTCCATTTGCAAAAATTTGTGATACAAAATGGGCCATTCTGAAGAGCTCAATGACTTCAAGCGTGGTACTGTGATAGGATGCCACATATGCAATAAGACAGTTAGTGATATTTCATCACTGATGGATATTCCATGGTCAAATGTAAGTGATATTATTAGAAAGTGGAAGCGTTTAAGAACAACAGCAACTTAGCCACGAAGCGGAAGACCACGTAAAATCACAGAGCTGGGTCAACGTTTGCTAAAGCGCATGGTGCATAAAAGTCAAAAACGCTCTACTGATTCCATAGCTAAAGAGTTTCCACTGGCATTAATGTCAGCACAAAAACTGTGCGGCTGGAGCTTAATGGAATGGGTTTCCATGGCTGAACAGCTGCATGCAAGCCTCACATCACCAAGACCAAAGCCAAGTGTCGGATGGAGCTATGTAAAGCACACTGACACTGGACTGTGGAGCAGTGGAAACGTGTTCTGTGGAGTGATAAATCACACTCCTCTGTTTGAGAGTCAGATGGGCGAGTCTGGGTTTGGCTCATGCTGGGAGAACACAACCTGCCTGACTACTTTATGCCAACTGTGAAGTTTGGTGGAGGAGGGATAATGGTAAGGGGCTGTTTTTCAGGGTTTGGACTAGGCCCCTTATCTCCAAAGGGCCATCATAATGCTTCAGCAAACCAAGTCATTGTGGACAATGCTATGCTTCCAACTTTGTGGCAACAGTTTGGGGAATACCCTTTTCCATTCCAACATGACTGCCCCAATGGACAAAGCAAGGACTACAAAGACATGGTTTGTTGAGTTCGGTGTGGAAGAACTTTACTGGCCCACACAGAGCCCTGAACTCAACCCCTTTGAACACGTCTGGGAGATTGTGAGCCAGGCCCTCTAGTCCAACATCAGTGTCTGACCTTATAAATGCTCTACAGAATGATTGGGCACAAATTCCCACAGAAACACTCCAACATCTCGTGGAAAGCCTTCCAGGAAGACTGGAAGCTGTCATCATTGCAAAAGGGGGTCCAATTCCATATTAAAGTATATGTATTTGAATACATGTCATTACAGTCCCTGCTGGTGTAATGGTCAAGCATCCCAATACTTTTGTCCATATAGTGTATGCTGGAAATATAGTCAGTCGAGATGAAATAGCAACCGATCCTGCCAAGAGGGAGGCTGTTGTGGAATGGCCAAGACCCATGAAGTTGGGGGAGCTTTTGTCCTTCTTGGGATTCTGTGGGTACTACTGCCCGATTTGTGCCCCAGTGTTCTAAAAGCACAAAACCATTGATTGATTTGACCAGAGGATTAATATACACCTCACACCAACCCCTGCAGAACATTATTTCAACTGCTCCCACACAACATTAATACACAAGTAGATATCAATAATACCTCCCCAAATAACAATAATATATTGTGCAGAGCGGAAATGAGGGTAGAGATAGAATGAAGAGGAGAAGGAAGGGCCAGAGAGGAGGAGAAGGAATGGGAAGAAACAGATCTTTGATCCATTGTGCAGTGCATTGGTGGCTAGTACTTTGGTAGATCCCAGCCATCATAAAGGAGAGCACCAGTGGGGTCAAGCCCCTTTAGTCCATGGCCAACCCCAATAATCCCTGTGATGTGGATAACTCAGCAAGTGACCTAGGTTTCACACCACTGTCTTGTGGCATTGGGAAGACCTGCCGGACCCTAGAGGGGGCCTAGGTTGCCTAACAGGTGATCCGGCCCTGTCTTTCAGCTCCTAATCAAGTACTAGCCTGCCGACTACTAAAGGTTACGACTCTTCCCTCACTGCTCACAGACTCTGGTAAGCTACCAATTGCACATCCTCCTGCACTAAGCTCTGTATTTTGCAATCAATGATCTCTGCACTTCCCCTGGTCCTACTGAACAAGCTTATTTTTCTCCTCCACCGGCCTCAACACACATATTGTGCAAATAGATCATCTTAACTATCAGTTTTCTGCATACCTCCCAACTGTCCTGATTTAGGCAGGACAGTACTGATTTCACATACTTCACCTACAAGCATCCTAACTGAATGGGGAAGGGGGGGCAGTCCTCCAAATTCAGGACAGTTGGTTAGGTATGTGATTTTTACATGGTATCCTTTTACATTTTTGTTGACTAAACTCAAGTTAACGTGCACAGCAAGACGACAATCCAACAAGTACATATTGGACAAATAATAAAAATACCTCCCTTATATAAATATTAAGAGAATTGAATAGAGGTTTGCAATCATATACAATACATAGGTCCATCTGACATAACAAGGCAAAGTTAAATTATATAGAGTGGCTTATATAACTATATACCAGTGAGAGCGGCCACATTGGCTTGCATATCTATTGCACAATAAAGAGCAGACCTTACCTGGAGATGACCCCGACAACTCCAAGAAGGTGTTTGGAGTCTCTCGTGTGTGATCAAGGGTCCACCTGATGATGATCCATTGTTTAATGGATAGGAAAACCAATATAGCCTACTAATTTAGAGTGGCTTGACCCCCCACGGTCACTATCACTATAAAGCAGGTTTCAAAGCTACCTTGCAAGGTCCATTGGCGGTCAGTCCCCATGTCGCCGCCACCTGTGCTACTCTAGTCCCTGCTTTTCTTTCAGGCTTCCACAGTTAGCAGAGATTGTAATGAGCTCCCTGCAGTGTGACCTCCGACACCACAAGGGATTATTCCGCTCAGGGAGGATGGGAGCTTCCTTTATAAGCAGAAAATAAAGTTAAGATCAGTCGCAGTGACTGAGGAAGAAAGGCTCAATGAGGGTGAGGAGGGGAAGGGGCCAAATAAACCTCGGGGGGGCGACTTTAAAAATGTTGCTATAGTGATCCCAAAGTTCTAGTTACATCCCTGACTTTGCTAACCTAGTAGTTGAAGTTGTGACATTTTTGCAAACTTTAATTTTGTGCATTTACAAAGTAAAAAGGTAAAAATTATAAACTATCGCTGCATTTTTGTTACAATAAATTAAATTATGATATAAATATAGGACATGCCACATTTGATTTAGCATCTAATGCTACTAACATTTTTCATTTAAACCAATCAGTGACTTGGTATATGAGAAATGTTGGCCTTCTGTCAGCTACAAATAAATTGTTTTATGATTAAACTGAGCTGTTCTGACCAAAATAAATGATAAAAGGAAAGGGACCACAGCCTGCGTAGGGTGACATAGTTTTAAGAGGACAACTGTGTAACATAGGGGGAGACAAGTTTGGAAGTGCTGCAGTGCAATATACAGGGTAACACAGGGTTAATGGGACTGCTACTTAAGGACACATTTTTGGGGCTGCTGTGTAATATGAGGTAACTAGGTGCGCCGCTCCATCATATACATGGAGGGTCCTTTAAAAAAATGTCCTATGTGGCCCACAACAAATGTCTAGTCACACCCCTGTTTATATTGCCTACATTGACAAAACTATTATTAGCTAATAGTTCTTTGCATCACTTGCCATTGATAGTTATATATAAAATAATGCTGCCATCTAATGTTAGAATGTGGTAATGCAGACTCCAAATCAAGACAATGACTTAAAAATAAATGGCATAGATTTTGCCGGCTAATTACTTATATATAATATATATATTTTACTATATATATTTATATATATATATATATTAATTACATATATATTAATTACATATATATATATATATATATATATATATACACACATACACATACATACAATATGTGTGTGTGCAGTGTAAGTGTGTCAGTTTATTAATATGACTTCTTGCATGAATGTTTAAGGCTATTTTATCCATGTTCGTTTCTCCTAGTTTTTATGTAATACATGTGAGTGCCCAACAATATTCCCAACATCTCTGTAGTATGGCTCATACATAATCGGTGGAGGGAATTAATGCACATATATTACATACAATAACATTAATGTCATGACACCCAATGCTTATTTCTTACTCTGAGTATATTGAATCACATTGTTTTTTAAAAAAAATCCAGAAAGAGCACCAGGCAGCATGGGGTCAAAAGTATAAATTTAGGAATATGGCAGAAGTCTAAATAAAGTGAATAGGCTCCAAGAATATGCTTAAAAAGTATTACTATAAAATACCATGACTCTCAACATCAGACTTATACAACTTGCAGACTTAGCCCAAGTGTAATAAGATTTTTGATACTGCCTATAGATAAGCACATATACAAAGTACACTGTAAAGTAAGGTGTGCAGCAAAATGACCGTTATTTAGTAGTAGTATGAATTCACATAAGTGATATATGAACTCATAGAATAAGAGTATACGATAATCAAAAATCATAGTTGCTTCCCAGATCTATTAAGGAACACATAATATCTATAAAAGTCATTGGAATGTTCAGAATATTAACAAATAATTGATGCAACAGTGGAGTAAGAGGGGGGGAGTGGTCAGCTCAACTTACCCTCTACCACATCTGTGTGTCAGTGTATCAGCCACTGTCATTGTGGGTCTGTGTATCAGTGTAATTTCGTGTGTCACTTTCAGTCTATGTGTCAGTCTTCGTCTATCTGTATCTTTGTGTATCTTTAGGGGGGCCGTTTCTTTATTGAGTAATAATATTCCCCATATTTTTGCTTTTATATGGTCACAAAAATCCTCAGTACTGGCCCACCGGGGAAATCCTTGGTGGGCACCAGAGGACTCCTTCCCCTTTCCATAGGGGCCTGAGAAAATGGGACAGGGTGGCATATGCCTTACCAGGCTGGTCCTATAATGGACTGTCTGGGCAGGCCTGAAGGAAAGAGGGACTTTCCTCATCTTTCTTGTTTCAGCTAGGAGTGGGAGAGGGGTTTACATGGCCCAAGCACAGATACTCTTCCTGGAGGTTGGCACATGCCCTGCCCCCACTATGGGGATTGGTGTGTGTATGTAAAGGGTTAACATATTGTGGGCCAGGGGTGTGTGTAAAGGGTAAACATCAGGGGTGGATTGGCCACTGACCTTTCTCAGTACACCTTACACATTTCTTAAAATTGTAATTAGTTACCCAGATTTTATAAATCATTTATTTTTAACTAGCGGTGGAGCATGGTCGCTGGGCAGGGCAGCCCGTGCTCATCGAGGGCAACCCTAGCCAAGCATTCACGGGCTAATTGTAGTTGTGTCAGGTCAAACACAACAGCCACTGTAAGACTGTGATACATGGGAACAAGCAAACACTTGGAAACCCCTCTCTAGAAATCCTGCATTTGCCCCCAAAGGGGTCTTCAATTGCAAACTGAAGGGGCTCTTTACTGTAAGAGCCTTACTCAGTGGTGTTTGTACACTGTGCCTGACTTTTAAGCAAGTGCAAAACATAGAAATGCATGTAAATAAAAAACAATTGCATGTGTCCATCCCATTTGCATTCATACTGCTGTGTACAATAGGTTTGCACCATATTTTATGCGCTTTGCTCCCTTTCAGGACATTGATGCGACCAATCAAACACTTGGAAACATCCCTCTAGAAATCACTGATTTTACACTCAAATTGATTTTCATGTTTTATCTAAGCCTATTGATATTGTTGTAATTAGCTAGAAAAATGTGTTTTAAAAAAAATATGTATTTATACATTTGGTAGTATAAGTCCTCACTGTGTTGGTAAATGTATTGAGCCAATATCAGCGCTGTTCTATTTACTCTTTCCATTTGATTGCGTATTGGGGGCACACACAGTTCCTTACAGAAGCGATTTTGGCTATAGTTCGCTTTGATCATTGTGCTTGCCTCTTGATATACTTATATATATATTTCACTATTGAAAATTGATTTAATCTTTGACACGTTTCATCTATACATATACAGTGCACCAAGGGGTCAATTTATTTATCTATTTTTCTATACATTGACAGCATGTCACAAAAAATGTATCTATTTGGGGTGCCTTGTGTACATGGGCTATCAAGACCATTTACATTTCTCTGCTGAATTTTTCCCATTCATATCATTACAATGGCCAAATCATATCAATGTTGTGTGCTACAAATAGAACCCAATTGAATTGACTATTTTATTAGTATTCTTTATTTATAAAGCACCAACATCTTCTTCTTATGTGCTGTATGGGGACTCTTGCGTTTATCTGCCAGTTTGGACTACCTGTGTACCTGGTGTATTTGAATAGGCCATTGATATGATTGCACCCTACCCATAATTGTTAATTGTTTCCCTCCCCAAATCGATTCAATTAAGTTTGCTCAAAAAAGAGTGCCATGGTCCCCTCACTACTAGCCAATTACATCACAGCTTGCATAGTAAACCACTAGTGATTGGCTCAGTCAGTCATTGGTGGGGTCCCTAGTAGAGCAATCTGATTAGTGTATCAGGGCTTTTATTTGAGTTTCCATGAATTGCCAGAAAAGTTTGTCATGGGTTAAAAGAAGATTTTTCAGTGGATCATAAGAAAAAGAATTGACTTAAATTATAAATGAAGAATATTTTGCTTGATTTACAAATTAAGAGGAATTTCCATGTACACAAGATGAGCCCATTGGATCACATGAAGATAATTCCTTGGATAGCAAATCATTTTAATTAATAAATTGGATGAAGGGTGATTGGAGGGTTTTTTATGTCAATGAATATTGATTCAACACTTGTGTCTGTTTTAGTTGATTTTTTTTATGTTAGTATAATGGAAAGGGGCCTTATGGACCACTCACCATTATACTGGGGCCACTGAGGTGGCAGCCAGTCCACAGGTTTCAATGCTGAACATTCCCAGGTCCCCACAGCCAAGAGGGGCAGACAACATTGTCCCTCTGCTTTAGCGATAGTGAGCCCAGACTGTCTAGCATGGGGCTGAATTTCACTATAGCAGAAGGACCCCACACTCTGTCCCCTCTTGTTTAAGTAGTAATCAATCCTGGCTGACTTTGAGTGCTTGAGGAATAATGGTTGAGGGGCTAAGATGGAACTTTCATATAATTCCAATAGCCCATTAGAGTTAAGATGTTTTTATATGGAGCACATATGCTGCAAAACTCCACTGAAATGAATGGACCATTGAAAACAATAAGAAAAGTTCCATACAACTTGCATTCTGGATGGATTTGTAAAAGTGTGTGTCCGGTGTATATCAACCGCATGTTATCCGCAAATCAAATGCTTATAAAGACGCATGTGAAAATCTACGGCATTTACATGCATTACCAAAAGACGGTTGCATTTTTTTTCGCAAATGCAACCATAGGGAGTAAGGGCCTTAAGGGGGTTAATGAGGAGGAGGTGGTGATAGTAAATTTACTAAGAGAATGTAAAAAGGATGAGGATGCCTTTCTTACAATTAAATAGGTTCTAGAGAATAAAATGGGGATGACTAATCTGAGGAATGTATATGAATTTTGGGGTGGAATTTTTTTTATCCCGGCAAAACTAAATTGGATCAAACACAATTGGTAGTTTTAGAAGGCTTAACTTGATGGACCTGTCTTTTTTCAACTTTACTATTACTGTAATTGTATAAATGATATATTTATTTTTTATACTTTATATTTTCTTCAAAGCATGTTTAAATTCACAAGATAAACATAAATTAACAACGTACAAAGGTCACAGTGTACCGTATTTCCCCATGTATAAGACGCACCTTTTTACCCCAAATTTTGGGTCTAAAAAAAAGGTGCGTCTTAAACACTGCAAGCGCTACTTACCTGATTTAAGAAGTCGGCATCTTGTGTGAGGAGTCCCCGCTTATCAGCTCCAGCAGCTCCACCGTTACTTTGCAAAAGGACCTTCAGGTCCTGCAGGCGCCTCCCACAGTCTCGGCGCTGTCAGTCATGTGACTGACAGTTCCGATGATCGCCGCTGCAGATTCCTCCGTGTTTCCCTGACAAAAGCTGCACAGTCTTGTTGACATTAGACAAGTCACGTAGACACGCTTGGGGCGTGTCTACGTGACTTGTCTCTTGTCAGCAAGACTGTGCAGTAGCGCTCATTGCCTCATTTTGGTCTGAATGTGTAAGCTGCTCTAGTGAATCTAAACAAATTACAAGCTCCAGTGGGCTCTGTGACAATTGTAGGCTCCTCCAGTGTGCTCTGTGACAAATTGCAGGCTCCTCTAGTGTACTTTATGTAATACATCTTTTTTTTAATTTTGGGCCCCAAAATTAAGGTGCGTCTTATACATGGGTGCGTCTTTTACATGGGGAAATACGGTACATATAAATTATATTTGAAACATCTTGACATTATTTCCCTGTTATTCTTAACAGAACAAATAAGTGACCAGCAGGCTATCCATTGGTGGCTATATGTCCCATATACCACTGGACTGAACATTCCGCTCCTAAGCCAGTGTAGGACCACTCCTACCATATATGCCTTGAGAAGCAATATGCAATACTGGGAGGTACCCCCTCACACAGATGAGGATGGGTGTTAAGGCGTGTTGTATGCTTGCATGTGCATCTCTCACAGTTCTCCAGAAGTGGTGCCTCCACACCCAAGTCTTCGTCAGCTGTTTTGTGGGGATGTGGATGTTGACCACCAGGGTCAACTTGCACAAACATAGACCCTATAACACACAAACTTGCAGAAACAAACAAGGTGTATTTATTAATTAGCAGTTAGAATAGTCAAGTGTCTTCTTATACTCGACATCTGCTCTCAATTATATATGTTACTGGTAGAGGTTCTCTTCAGTTCCTTACCGAAGTTTACTAAGGACTGGAAGATTGATCTTGGATCTATGGTAAAAGACTCTGATTGGCATAACATTTTTCAGATGACTCGTGCATGTTCGACCAGTGTCATAGTTTTGGAAACTCAATATAAAGTTCTCACAAGGTGGTACAGATGTCCCACACACTTATCTAAAATATATCAAGGAGTTTCTGATACCTGTTGGTGATGTAATATAGCTCTTGGCACTCCCTTACATATATGGTGGGACTGTTCCATTACATCCCTTTTGGTCTCAAGTTGTTGTTCTCTCTCAAAAAATCCTGGGAAGACCATTCCTGATTCTCCCTCATTTTGGCTCCTTCATGAAACAAACATGCCCCCGTCAGACTTTAAGAAATTTTATGTGAAATTTCTCATATCATCATCACCACCACCATTTATTTATATCAAAGGCAATCATTTGTGATCTACATCATCCCCTACAATTCAGGAATGGTTTAGAAGACTGGAATTCTACAGGTCAATAGATGATATGCTTCTTTTGGCTGATAATAAATTGTAAATGTATTACACAATTTGGGATCCATGGTTGGATTTTATTTCCAGCTTAAATAGATTTTAATTTATTTTTAATACACACACAAAGCTCATCATTTGGAACCTCTGGTTGATAGAGACTTGTTTTCCGAATCTTAAAAATGGATCTGCTACTCCCTCCTTTCCCTGCCCCTTCCTCCTTTTCATCTAGTAACCCCTATCTGTCCTTAAGTTATCTGTTCTTGTTTTGTCATTATTATTATTATTATTATTCATTTTTATTTATAGGGCGCCACTAGGTATCCGTAGCGCCGTACAGGGACAAACAAAGTACAATACAAGGTGAGACAGCACGATACAGTAAACAAAATGCACAGTAACTCCGAGATCTCAAAGCACAGCTAGAGGGGCGGGTGGAGGGGAGAGGGGAAGGTCCCGCATACGGCGGAGCCCAAGAGGGCACGGAGGGCAGGGAAACCCCCAGAGAGGAGAGGAGGGAGCAAGAGGGAATGGGGAGGAGGAGGGCAAGGTAGCTGGAGAGCAGAGTTAAAGTGGTGAAGACAGGAGGAAAGATGACCCTGCTCGAAGGAGCGTACAATCTAAGGGGTGGGGTAGACAGACAGAGAGACACGAGGGAGGGAGAGAAGGAGGATAAGGGAAGGGGAGTGAAGGAGAAGAGGCAGAAGATCTGGTAGGGAGTTAAGTGGGAGACTGGAAGGCTTTAAGAAAAAGGTGGGTTTTTAGAGCCCGTTTGAAACTGGACAGATTAGGGCAGGTTCTGATAGGAGGGAGCTTGTTCCAGTGGAGGGGGCAGCGCGGGCGAAGTCTTGGATACGCGCATGGGAGGAGGTGATCAGGGGAGAAGAGAGGCGACGGTCATTGGCTGATCGGAGAGGGCGGGAAGGAGCATGAATAGAGAGGAGGGTGGAGATGTAGGGTGCAGTGGAGTTGGCGAGGGCCTTGTAAGTAAGAGTGAGAAGCTTGAAGAGGATTCTGAAGGGGAAGGGGAGCCAGTGAAGGGATAGGTAGAGGGGGGAGACAGACGCGGAGCGGCGAGAAAGGAAGATAAGCCTAGCGGCTGCGTTAAGAACAGATCGAAGGGGAGCGAGATGAGATTGGGGTAGGCCAGTAAGGAGGAGGTTGCAGTAGTCCAAGCGGGAGATGATCAGAGAGTGAATAAGACATTTGGTGGCATCCTGGGAGAGGAAGGGCCGGATGCGAGCGATGTTACGCAGCTGGAAGCGGCAGGATTTCGCGAGAGAGAGAATGTGGGGGCCGAAGGAGAGAGAGGAGTCGAGGATGACACCGAGGCAGCGAAGTTGGGGGACAGGGGAGATAGAGGTGTTGTCGACAGTGATAGCGAGGTCAGCAGGGGGCGAGGTATATTTATTTTTTTATTATTTGAGATAAACTTGTATACATGCTCCTATTGTAATCTGAATGTATTCCACTTTATATATATCAGGAGCTAACTAGTAATGTGATTTTCATTGTGCATTATATTTATTATGTTTATTATGTAAAATCCAGTAAAAATTTATTAAAAAAATAAATAAAAATTAAAAAAATAATTAAGAGTGGTAGGAGCTGTAAGTTGATACTATAAAACCATTAGATGCAAATGAAAGTTAATTGGCAATATATAAATAAGTTAGAATAAAATACAACAGTTAATATATTAATTACAGATAGAAAGGCACACATATAAATGTGAGTTCTAACATAATTCTAATGACACAACCAAGTCACACAATATATTCCTAACACTAGCTAGGTAAATTAAAGTCTTCGCCTGTACTAAGCAGTTTGGGTGGAAAACCGAGTTACTTTTTGGTAATAAAATATAACTTGTATTCAGTTATCAGGGATAAAATGCCCACTCTAACAATTTGTCACAAAGAATTTGCATATTCATCAGCCTCTTCCTGAGGCAAATAATTAGTAAAATGCTCCTCATACAAATACAGGTCACCTATCTAATTGTTCTACTTCTATCTCAGTAGTTTGTATAGTCCCGCGTTGTTGTCTGTCCCCTCTGCATTTGACCTCAGGGAATCGGGTCATCTTATAACTAAAGTTATTGTTACAGAAGTTTTTATGAGCTGCTAGCTAATGTTTTATAAGCGTTACATTATGTTGTCTCATCAATTGTCCCAATGTACGTTCTCAACATATGAACGAATGTAAAGTATATTATATTTGACAGTGTCATTGATGAGGGATGTACTAACGTGGCCACCATAGTCAGGGCTGCCAAGAGGAATTCAGGGCTCCGGTACAACAAATTCATGGGGCCCCCCTCATAGTTGAGTATGGTAAAAAAAAATGCGCCAATTTTTCATGGGTGTGGTCATGCATTTGGGGGCGTGGCAAATGCGCCATTGGGGCGTGGCTAACACATCAAAATCACTAGGCTCTTAATTCGCCCGAACGTCACATATGTCCAAGCACTCCTGACTCCTGAAAAATGCAGTGTGTACATAAAGAGTTCAGTCTTGGCCTCCACCTTACATTGGGCACAACATTCACCAAAAATTGACATTGTCCTTACTAGAATCACAACATTTCACATACTGTCCTGCTCTCTCCTACCTGTTCTTCTCACTTTCACCACCTGTTGCTGCATGTTTCTTTAGTTGCGGCTTGTCTGGATCCTGGAATGCTGGGGGCCCTATTTGGAAAAAAATAGCTACATTTAGATAATTCCAAACAACCCTGGCATTAAATCAATACCATCCACGATTAATAATTAGGCCTTCCTCCAGCTCCAATATTACAATAATGTGCCCCTTCATCATCGCCATGCCTTATGATCACACTGCGCCCTCCATGCTACTTTTGCCCCCTTCATCACACTATACTATGCTGCTCCCCCATTTTTTAACCCCTCTGTCATGCTGCCCCCGTTTTTAACCCCTCTGTGCCCCCCTCATTTTTTAACCCCTCTGTCATGCTGCCCCCCCATTTTTAACCCCTCTGTGCCCCCTCATTTTTTAACCCCTCTGTCATGCTGCCCCCCGTTTTTTAACCCCTCTGTCATGCTGCCCCCCCCCATTTTTTAACCCCTCTGTGCCCCCCTCATTTTTTTAACCCCTCTGTCATGCTGCCCCCCCCCCATTTTTAACCCCTCTGTGCCCCCCTCATTTTTTAACCCCTCTGTCATGCTGCCCCCCCCCCATTTTTTAACCCCCCTGTCATGCTGCCCTCCCCCATTTTTAACCCCTGTATGCCCCTCTATGCCCCCCTCATTTTTTAACCCCTGTCATGCTGCTTCCCCGTTTTTTAACCCCTCTGTGCCCCCCTCATTTTTTAACCCCTCTGTCATGCTGCCCCCCCATTTTTAACCCCTCTGTGCCCCTCATTTTTTAACTCCTCTGTCATGCTGTGGCACCCCCCCCCCCCCCCCCCCGTTTTTTAACCCCTCTGTGCCCCACCTAATTTTTTAACCCCTCTATCATGCTGCCCCCCTTATTTTTTAACCCGTCATGCTGCTTCCCCGTTTTTTAACCCCTCTGTGCCCCCCTCATTTTTTAACCCCTGTCATGCTGCCCCCCCATTTTTTAACCCCTCTGTGCCACCCCTCCTTTTCCTTCCTTCACCTACCTTTTCTCCTTTCTTGGTCTTCTATGCTGCTCTGTGCTCCATTGCTCCAGACTGACTGAATGCTGGGCGTGACATGATGACATCACACCCGGCATTCAGACAGTCTGAATAGAGCACAGAGCAGCAGAGAGGAGGGATGCCGGATCCGCGATCAGGTGAGTATGTTTGATTTTTTTTAAAACTAGCCTGCTCCCCCCACCAACGACTGAGCCCCCCCCACCGCAAAAAGAAAAAAAGAAAGAAAAAAAAACGTTTTGAAAAAAAAATTAAAAAATCAGCAGCGCAAGGGCCCTGCCGGCCCCCCTGACATGCCCGGGCCCGGGTAATTAGTACCCCCCCCCCTCTCGGCGGCCCTTACCATAGTTAAATAAGTTATCTTTGATAACTAGTGATGTCACGGTGTGACAAATTGAAAATAGGAAAAAGATACGTATTGCTGCAAAATACAAAGATGTTAGAAGTCACAAGTATTTCAACGTCCTTATAAAGCACAAGGCTACGGGCCACAAAGGTGACTTCTAATATCCTTTTTATTTTACAGTAGAACGTACAATTCCTTATTATACAATATAATTTAAATTTGAAGGAAAGCACTTTGCTTTCATGTGGCGATCCCCATATCCAAATGTGTTTTACAGACTTACACATTCCATCACAGTACACTTTCAAATATAATTATGTCAATCCCTTCTCAACAAATATAAGGAGGGCCCCTTATATGTCCAAACAAATATGTTAGATTAAGAACTAAAAAAAGAGACACAGGGAAAACAAAATGAAAATAGGTCATTGAGGTGTAAGCCACCTTTGGGTTTTTAAGAGGTTAATTAATGTATTCAAACTTCTATAATACATTGCATTTTTATATTTCTAATCATTATAATGAATGGCAATTGTATTTTTAATAAGCTTGCTAATCTCACCTATCTAGTTGGCAGAGATTAGTCTATTACATTTCAAATATCTTTCAATGGAGAGTCAACCCTAAGTCATGATAACTATTTATACCCTTCCATAGTTCACATTCTCCCCTCTCTAACTATTCCTTCAGCGTTTCCTTGCATCCTTTATTATTTGGAATGTGCAAGAGTGCAGTCCTGGTTCCTCTTCTATTACGCTTCTCCCTTTGTAGCATAGTCAGCAAGTCTTTTTCCAATATTATTATTATTGCTATCGATTTGTAAGGTGCCACAGTGCTCCACAGTGCCATAAAGTAGGGAAAACAGTACATACATAAAACAGGGACATACAAGGTTGACCAAATAAATGCAGACATGAAAACAAAGGGTATGGATGGCCCTGCTCATTAGAGAGCTTACATTCTAAGTGGAAGAGGGCACAGCTGGAACAACAGGAGTGACTATGGCTCACAGTGGGTCAGTTGTGAGGGTGCATTGGTGTGAATAGTATCATCGGTGATAAGGTAAGCTCTAAACAAGAGATGTGTTTTCAGAGCGTATCTAAAGATTTGAAGGTCGGAAATTCCATAGGTGGGGAGCAGCACGGGAGAAGTCTTGTAGGCAGGAGTGAGAGGTGGTTACCAGAGCTGAGACAAGGCGCAGGTCAGAGGTAGATCTAAGATTACGAGTATTTTGATATGAGATGTATGAAGGGGTAGTGTTGTTGAAGGTTTTGTAAGTAAAGGTGAGTAATTCTGGAAGACACAGAGTCAGTGTACCGATTTGTAAAGTGGTGCAGCAGATCTGGAGAGGTGAGAGAGGAAGATCAGTCTTGCAGCAGCATTTAGGATATATTGAAGTGGGGATACATGGGTATCTGGAACATCAGATAGCAGGAGGTTGCATAGTCAAGATGGGAGATGATGAGAGAATGGATAAGAGATTTGGTAGCATGTTGGGTAAGAAAAGGACGTATTCTGGCAATGTTTTTAAGGTGAAGTGAACAGGACTGGAAGAGAGTCTGGATGTGAGGAATAAAGCAGAGGGCGGCGTCAAGTGTGACACCAAGGCAGCTGGCTTGGGAGACTGAGGGAATTGTGGTGTTACTGACAGTGAGGGAGATTTGAGGGCAGGTGGTGACTCTGCAAGAGAGAAGATGATAAGTTCTGTTTTGGGCATGTTCTTTAGGTAGCATTGGGAGAAAGCAGAAAGGCAGTTGGTTACACAAGATAATGCAATAGGGGACAGCTCTGGAGGTAGAGATATAGATTTGGGTGTCGTCAACATAGAGGTGATACTAGAGTCTGAATTAGCAAATTAGTTTCCCAAAAGAAGAGGTCTACAGTGAAGAAAGTAAAGGGCCAAGAACAGCGCCTTGTGGGATCCCAACAGATTGTGGGAGTGGAGAGGAGGATGTGCCAGAAGTAGAATCACTAAAGAAGCAGTTCGATAGGAGGGAAGTGAACCAGGAAAAAACTATGTCACAAAGGCCAATGGCTTGAAGGGTATATAGGAGAATAGGGTGATCATCAGTGTCAAAAGCAGCAGAGAGGTCCAGGAGAATGCACATGAGAAAGGGCCCTTAGACTTCGCAGTAAGTAGATCATTGATCACTTTTGTGATAGCGGTTTCAGTGGAATGTTGGGTGTGGAAACCTGACCGCAAAGTCGAGAATGGAGTGAGAGGAGAGAAAACTAGACAGGCAGTTAATCGCTTAAGAAGTTTGGAGGCAAAGGGGAGCAGAGAGAGGCTGGATCCAGAAATGGTTTCTTTAGAATTGATGAGATGAACGCATGTTTAAAAGAGGATAAAATTGTGCCAGTGGCGAGAGACAGGTTGAAAAGGTGAGCTAGAGATAGGCATACAATGGGGTAGAGTGAGTGTATAAGTTGGGAGGGGACAGGTGTTAGGGTGAGATGAAAGGAGTGCAGAGACTTTGTCTTCAGTTATTAAAGAGAATTAAATAAGGGTGGATTGGGGAGTATAGATGAAGGTGGGTAGAGTGTGTGAAATTTGGTATTAGAAAATATCTTGTCAAACGGTGTCGATTTTGTCTTTGAAGTAGGTGGCAAAGTCATGGACTGTGAGGGAGGAATGGGTAGGAGCTGCAGGTTGGCAGAAAAGTGAGTTGAAAGTGGCAAAGAGGCGACGTGGGTTTGAAGACTGGGTGAATTTCACATCTATGTTGACAATATCAAACTCTACACTTCCTACACTGAACTGTATCCTTCTCAATGTCTCTTAGCTGTCTCCTCAGCCAACTTGTGTTCCTGCCCATGGCAAGGGTTACTCATTGCCTCCAATGCTCCATTTCAAATATGTTTTCACACTTACTAAGCTCTCCACAATGTATGTTGCACCATCCTACATATCTACACTAGTCTCTAGATACCTACCCAATTATCCACCACCACCTACAGGACTTCTCTGTTGCTGCCTTTATACTCTGCAATGTATTACTTTGCCCCAAGTGCCTTCAAAGTTTTAATTGTTCCCTGAAAATATGCATCTTCAGGCAACAGTACACCAGGTCTAAATATAGTTCAATAGAAAACTCCACCCTCTATCATTTCTGCTCTCCACACTTGTGTAACACTACACAACTATACGTATTCCTCAATGCACTTTGTGTTATCACAAAGAAGCTTAGTGGCTGCTACATTCATGGTCATTAAGCAACTGATACAGCACATCCTTTTTGCTATATTTGAGGTTCGTCCGGGGCTACTTCATTTTCTGTCATTGCATGCTGATATTGCTATGATTTTATAGCATTGTAGTAAGCAAAGGCACCTAATAAATTAAAGATGATAATAACCTTAACATTATAAATAAACATCTTGTCAGGAGGTGCACCATGCGTATAAAACATCTTAGAAGTCCAGGGAACGTTGAAGTGAGCGGGTTGGTTGGATGGATGAATAGATAAAAGCAGGGCCAGTGCTACTTCTAAGCGACCTAGGGCGACAAAGCTTAGGGGGCGCCTAAAACAGTGAATTACTGACATGGTGCGTCGCTGACATGGAGGAGCAATAACCGACAGCTTCTTGCCTGTGAAGTCACTGGCTGCTGCAATTGGCTGGAAGTATAGCGCTGCGCAATGATGTCATAGGCAAGACACATAAAAGCAAAAGACGCCGCCTCTTCTGCTTGCTCAACACAAGTTAGGAAGCAGGGAGGGGCACTTCCTATGTCCTAGATAGATGACAGATAGACAGACAGATAGAATACTCATAGACAAGGAAAATGGATATTAAAGGAAACAACCAATCCGGTATGACCTTTTTTTAATTTTATTACAAATGACCAACATGGATGAAACAAAAGCATTTTAAGGGTTGTACAAAAGAAACAAAACAAAATTTGAATTAACTAATAGCCTAATTTTTGATGCAATACCCAATACAATGAGACAAGTATAACTTAAAACAAATCTACATACTTTATACATTTGTTCTAGATAAAAAATGGAAACATAACAATTATTAAGGCTCCAGCATTTTAACAACTGACAAGATAACAAAGCTAATTTCAGTGCACTTCTCTGATCATTATTAACATGTATTTTTTTTCATTGTATATTGCGTGTATTCCAAAAGATGCAATGAAAATCAGCTTTGCACAGTATAAAATGCAAAGACAGATAAAAAAGCAAGGCAGTTATAGGCAAAAATATGCCATGAGATTGCAGTAAATTAGAAAACTGTAATTAGTTCGGAACTGCAATATCAAAACCAGATCCAGCTGATTATAGCAGTATGTTTAGGAAAACCTACTGAAACACAAAAGGAGGCTGAGAAAAAATAGCTAACATGGGAATCTGATCTATAGCAATGCTGAGACTAAACAAATACGACATTTTTGCATGAAGGGATTGTCTAATATGCTACTTAGCTTTGGTTACATAAAGTGCTGTTTTATAGTATGCACAATAACAGACAATCAATTGTATATACATATTCACATTACACATGTTGCCTTAAAGCTCAGATACTGCATTATTATCATTTGAGCAAATAATGAATCTGCTAAAAAAATAGCTTAGTCTGATTTTTTCTTCCATTTTAAAAGTGTAGGGTTTTGTTCAGTACAATGTAGGATGTGTCTTCAATTGAGATCCCTTCATTTGTAACGTCTAAAAGACTAGGGTTAGATCACCTTGTATTGTTATCTGTCTTCAAAATAGTGTTTCCATGGGCACGTAGGAGTGGTCAGGGATAGAAAACAATGTAGCCAATTAGACCCTTGAAATTCTCTCAGCAGCACAAATTATTTAAGGGGGTTAATGTAATAACCTTGAGGATTGTGAGGGCCGTGTTGCGTATCCTAAGTCACAATAGGTATAATGGAAAGGGAGTGCGCTGGTTGGAGGGCGGACAAGTTAAGTTCTAACCACGCCTCCCTCTCTTGTTATTGGCACATGCCCTCCAGTTATTTCACTGGTCCCTATTTTCCCTGGTGGGCCCTTCATACCACAGTCTGACATTGTGTCCACTAGTGTCTGAGCAAGTGAGGTCAGGACTGGACCATGATCTGAGATGGGGAATGGAGCCAAGCAAAAAGCTAGAGACTGAAAGGGGTGTGCTTAGCCATTCTCCTGCCTCAGGAGGCGACTGAAGTGGCAAAACTACCATAAACATTTGTATACGAATATCACGTAGTTTAAGGGCAAGTAGTGTCATTTTTATTAGCAATAAGGCAAAACACAACTAATATATACTTTTTCATCAAGAAAATTGGTATATTCTAAATAAAGTCTCTTTATATTGCTGCCCCCAAAACTTGCTGCCTGAAACAGCCGATGCCTCAATGAAGGCACACCCCATGATATTTAGATAGTGGATGGAGTAGGGTCCCCCAACAGCACAGACTAGTGATGTAAGGCTCCCACCATACTGGTGCAGGAACATTATGATGTCAAGCGCAACCTCTATATAAAACAAAGTTCAGCTATTAAACTTGTTAAAGAGTCATGTGAAACTGCACATTTGATAAGGTGTGAATGGGATGGCATTACTTCTCACAGACTAGAGAGATGCTGTATGATACTACATAATCAGTTTAAAAAGTAACAAGAGCCTTGCAAATAATGTTTTGCTTTTTTTTTTTTTAAATAAGTGATATATTATGGTTACTTTTTTATTTTCCCACAGACTACATAAGAGACCTTCACAGTAAACTCCATTCTTGTGGCTTTATGTGAAGGACATTCTGTGCTATGTGGCTTTATAATTAGATCTGCTGCACTTGCATTTGTAGAAGAATATGTTCTTAACTTTAAATAATCTTATTTTGTACAAATGTTTCAAGTTTTATTATTATACAAGCAGTGCACTCCATTACTCTCATGGCAACATCTGAAGTAAATCGGTCATTTGGAATCTGTGGAAAAGGAAGCATATCTGGATAACGAGTTTTTAAGCTGTCCACACCATAGGCTTCTAAAGTCTGAACGTCTTTAGCAAGACCATCTAGCTGTTGGCCGTATTCTTCAATTTTTTGTGCAAGTGCAGTTGGTTTTACGTCTTTGTCCGATTTTCCTCTAACAGCATAGTCGGCTGCAATCAACGCTAATTTGGTGGAGAGATAGCATTTGAAGCACACCCACTCGTTTGCATTTTTATGCAGATCATTTCTTGCAGCTGAAAAATTAGCCCTGGCTTGCCTAAGCCATCTCCGAGCTTCAACAGGGTTGCCCACTGACTTGAATGTAGGTGGCACGAAGAAACGTTTGGAATTATAAGACCCTGTCGTGGAAGTAAATGTTTCATTGTATTGTTGTCTTTCAGACTTATGGCTCGTTGCTTCTTCATTCCAAGATGAATAAAACCTTTGAAAAGAAAATTTGTCTGATTGAAACCTGGTGGACTGCGTTGTAAAGGTCCTTCTTGCTGTTCGTTCAGCATTTTGGTCTGCAAATGCTTGCTTCTCGAGTCGGTTTATTTCATTTTGCAGGTGTTTAAAAACCTCATTTGCTATGTCAAGGTTTTCTGCATTTTTATCCGGATGCCACTTTAGGTAAAGTCTTCTAATTATCTTCTTTCTTTCTGATTCAGGTAGCTTCCAGGCCTGATCCATTACAGCAGAAACCTCTTTTAGTATTTCTGGTAAATGTAACTTTATCTTTTTAGGTGACTGATGTTTGGCAGAGTTTGTTTTATTACTTTCTTTATTAGGAAAAGAAGATGCAGTCCTAGGGCCAGGAGGTGGACATTCTGTTGGGCTTGAGGGTGTTGAGGAAGCACTTTCTTTGTTCTGAGCACTCTCTTCTGGCCTAGAAAACTTGTACAAATCAAGTGAGCTAACAATCTTGTATTCACTATATCCAATATCTATCTGGTAAAACTTGCCCAGGGTACCCGAGTTGTCATCTTCTTTGTTTACTTCTTGAACAATTAACGCATATGTATATGTTGGTTGGTATGTTCCAAATGAATCTCCACCTTCAGCATCCAACAGGTACCCAACATATTCTCCTGGATAAAAAACATTAGTGGGATCCATGAGCAGCGTATAGTGAATTTCTGCTGGTATTGGAGTGCCAGGCATAGGAAGCTCAAGTTTAGATTGCTCAGTTGATGAGTCATATTTAACCCCTAGGCTGTCAAGCTTCTCGTTTATTCTATATATGTCATTGCATCCGAGCATAGCGATCAAATATGATGTGTCAGAAATGAGATTGTCTGTTGCAGATTTCAAGGTCATTGCTAAGGCTAACAAGAAATTAATGTCTTTGCTGTCGGAGTGTTGTATGTAAAGTAATATCACTGCATGGCCATATCGCTTCAAAAACGCAAGGGTTTCACTTCTGCTGTGAGGGATTGGATTAAATCCCTTGACCCGTAATGTGGTTTGCAACTTTTCAAAGCAGGAGACCTTTAAACCTTCTCGCAATGCTTTGCAAAGCTTTATGGCTTTTTCCTCATTTGCCAAAAATGCATTGTCATTTTCATGCTTCATAATTCTAATAAGTCCAGTGATAAACTGATCAGAAGACAGCAATAACTGAAGTCTACCTTGCAAAGAACACAATGTACCAAACTGGCAGGATGTAGGTGTCTCTTCATCCAACTGTTCTTCAAGTATGCTACTGAGAAGTCGTGGTCTTAACTTTTGAGGGAGGAGCATTATAATTCTTGTGTGAAAACCATGATCCTTTCCCATGTAGCACTGGCTCATATCAACAAGCATTTGAACCCCAATGTTTCCCTGAATTCTGCTTTTGTAATGAGGTGCATCATCAAACACCAATATGCTGGACTTGACGAGTCTTCCATCTTGACTTGGCAGATAAAGTGCGAGGTCCCGAATATTTTCAAAGTCATTACGTACTTTAGCTGAATCATTCTGAAGGCTTTTCAGTAAGCCAGAAACCACTCTCTTTACAGTGCGCATTTCATTAGGATCTAACTGTTTTCCTTCAGAATTCTTGAAAATGCGACCAAGGACTTCAACATACTGCTTTGTTGAAACAACATCTTCTGTGCCTAAATTCTTAAACAGCTGATGGAATGTTCCTAACTCTAGAGGCAGTTTATAAAGGTAAGGTTTAAAATCTGACTCAAATTCCAAATTGATTACAACCTCTTCAGGTTTTAGAAGTTTCCACCCATCTTCAACCATTACAAAAGCAACTCCTCTCAGCTGGAACTTGAATTCCTTTTTCTCAGTGCTAAGGAATTCGTAGATACTGCGCAGAACCTTTGATCTTGTTTTTACAATTTCATCATCAACTGTTGTAATGTTACATATATTTCGACAGTTGTTAATAACTTTGTCAAGAGACGGGTCCACATTAACATTAAGCATCGTTAAAATTTGTTCAAGTTGCTCTTGTGGACCGAGGCTACTTCCTTCATGTTCTTTAATTGTTAAAGGAGTTGCTTTTTCAGGAAGAATTGGGCAAGATGTCCACAGTAGCTGCATTACATCTGTCTGCTTGAACTTTGGGTTAACTTGTGCTCCATTAAATCTTATCAGAGGGAGTGTACCATTTACTTCTTGATACTGTATATGAAAGCGTATAAGTTCTGCAGGCGCTCGTTCTGGGCATAAAAAGGGTATCATAGATAATTCTTTTAAAAAGTTTCCTGAGAGTAAATCTGTTCTTTCTTGGAAGACGTGATAAAGAATGACATCGACAGCGTTCTGCAACACTTCCTTTGTCCAACCTTCTGCATTGGCTCGCATACTGATCTCTTTTGCAAACTGCAGCAACTGCTGTTGAGAAATGACATACTTTAGGCCTATTTTGCGAAGAAATTCGATCCATGAGAGGAAGAAAGCAGATTGGTTCTTGGGCTTTGTAATTTGTTCCAGTTTCTTAAAGAAATCCAAAGGTATGAACATTTTCTCAGAGAGCATCACTTCAAAAACTCGGACAGTCCGATCATAGAAGTGCTTTGCAGCCTTGAGGCGCCCACTGGCATCATGAATGAAGGCCAGTTCTGCCAGTTTTGCATAAAGTTGTTCCTTCAATAAAGAAGTCTCTTCAAGGCTACACAATCGATTTTTTATGTAGATCAAGTGCTCTAATTTAGCATTGTAGGAGAGGTTTTCAAATTTTGGCAACAGGTGTTTTGAATAAATCTCTAAATCATCCACAGGAACACATCCCAGTGCACTGTACAGTTCTTTCAAATGCATTTTCTCTTCAAGAAAAGCAAAGGACGATGAGTGAGACCATTTGTCCACCTCGGCTGTTGGTATGCTCTTTGTAAGAACATAACATGTCCCAAACTTTGAAAGGGTTATGTAACGGTCACTGACAGACTTGTAGCATGGAAGCGACTTCAAAATGTTGAAAGCACCTTCTGATGCCAGGTGGTTGAGATTACAATTAAAGTACATTAAAAGTGCATCAAAGTCATTTTCAGCAATTTTTTCAGTCCTGAATGTTGACGTCTGAATCATGTGTTGTATAGCTCTGAGTATGCTTAATGGATTATCTATATTTGCTGTATGTCCTGCCAACAAAGTAAGTAATATGTTGTCTTTTGAGCAGATTTTATTCAATGCCAGTTGAATACAGCCAGTCTTCATCAATGTATGAAATACTTTATCACTCTGTGCATTCGGAAATATTGCAATATGCATCAGGCTTAATGGTAGCAACACGTCCCCATCTGGAATGATCAACTGACCAGGTGAAACAGTGAATTTTATTCCTGGTAATAAAGCCCAGTCCTTTAATGTTTCTATAACTGTATCAAATATTGTGGACATGTCAGTTTGGTCATCTTTAACGCTAACTGACTCACTGATGAAATGCCAAGCGTTTTTTAGCCACGATTCACTTGCAAAGTTATCTTTCCATGGTACAAAGACTTTTGTTTTATACTCTCTGGGAAGAACCGATGACAGCAAGTCAGCAAAGCTGTTGATGTCAAAGACTTTTGCTACTTTGCTCGAAAGTAGAATGTTGCTGTATCTCAAATAAAGAGTGTTCATGAACAGATCTTTCCGAGACGGGATTAATTCATGGTAAGTGGTTAGGAATTTTGAGTTCTTTGAGTCGAAAATTTGCAAGACATTGTCCAGAGTAATTAGAAGTGGAAGTCCCTCAATCTGAATGTCATTTTCTTCAGCATCTTTTAAACAATAGTCGACAAGAAGTTTCAAACTGTGAAATAATTTCAGGTTGGTCTGTTGAAGGCGGCAAGGTAGCTTTCCAATGTGGCAGGTTGTATCTGGAGACGAAAAAGTCATCAGGAAGTTGCGGACGTCAGAGGGAGTTGCATAACTAACTGGGATGTTGGCATCAACTAGACAATGATAAAGATTAGCAGTTTCATCACAGTAGTAAACTAAGTTGAACCCAATTTCTAAGAGGAGATGTTTAAGCCTATAAACATTTTCGGCTACTGTTTTACGGGTAGTTATGTTGTATTCAATAGTTTTCATGTGATGCAACTCATCTTGCAGCAAATTGTCAAAGAATGGCTTGCCAGAATTCACTGCAGACATGTTGACCCATGTAATGATGACAGCTGATTGCGATTCTGAAGAGTCAACATTTGGAGCTCGCACTACAGGCAAGAGACGTTTAGAATCTGCATAGATACAAGCGTAAACAGCTTTCACAAGACAATACCAGTCAGGTTGTAAATCGAGTCTGTTTACAGGAAAGAAGGCTAAGAACTTTTTCAAAATGTCTTTTACGGTATGAATTGGTGTATTGTGCAAAACAGAGATCGTAGGATCGGTGCCAGGAAAATTTCGCTTTTTTAGTTGCACCAACAGCTCCACGTACGCCGGAGCCACTAAGGCAGTCATCAAGCTGTTATTCCAGTCGCTTCTTACTCCAACTCCATCATCGTCTCGCCATAAATTGCGTCTTGCCGAGTCCAAAGCAAAATGTCCATTGACATGAAAAGGAAGTCCTGTTTCGAGGGAAAGAGGAAGGAAGCAGAATGCCCTGTAGGGTTTCTTGTAATTATGAGTAATGCAAGTTGCAACTCCTCCTCGTGGAAACAACGTAATGTCTTTATTTTTGTGAGCAGATACCACACTTTTTAACACTCTATCCATATTGGAAAAGCCGGAACGGTTACAAATCAACCAAGTCGTAAGGTTGTTTTCGGTGTCCTCAATGTCCATAGTGTAAGTAATTTGTTGAACAGGTATATCTTTCAGTTGCTTTTTCCTTTTAACGCTGTCAATGACAGATGAATGGAACTGCTTGCGTTTTAGCCGGTCACCATCAGTGATTTTCCCTTTGACAGAATATAACACTTTTAGCGCACAACTCGACTTATCTATTTCACAGATGGAAATTTTCTCCATATGATTCAAAAACATAAGAAGTTCAGCGCCATCTGTACGCAACTTATCAAGAAGGTTCTGGACCATCCTATCAGAGCAGGGAACTGGGGAAATTTCAGAGCTCTTTGCCATTTCAGCATTCCGGAGTGGAAATCGAAACATTGTAGCATTGGAAAGGTTAAAATGATCGCCTAAATATAGATTTAGCACATCTGAAAATTGTGTTCTAAAGTCAGCATCCAAATCTCGAAACATGCGACCAGGGCTTAGCGACGTTGCCCCTGGGGCATATTGTGCATGAGGATCGAAGATGCAAATAATGTCATTAGAAGAGATGAAAGAAGGACAATCGGTGATGTGGTAAACTGAATTGAATCCTATGCCATACTGTCCAGTTTTGCAGGGGTTACCTTCCTTTGTTCCTCTTCCCAAGTTCTGGATGCCTCTCACATCATCATTTGTAAATGGCTGGTTGTTGAATACACAAAGGGCAGGACCCTGCAGTGGTGCCCACTTCTCATCAAATATTCTGTCCGAAACGTGGTGCCTTGGGTCAAAGACAAAGCATATTTCTGTGGCTTTTGCGTCATCTGCATTTTGAAGAAGCTCTTTTAGCATCTCTTTTTCTGAGGGATAAGCATTCAGGATGCTTTTGATTCTGCTAGTAAGTTTTTCCTTCTGCCCAAATTCAGAACCGAGTGCAGTGAAGCAAATATTAGAAGCATATCTCTCCAAAGCTTTGTGTCTTTTTGGTATTGACCCAAGCTTTACAGCCACCTCCCTTGGAATGTCAGAATGACAATATTTCACAGCAGTGTCTTTAACCTTAATCCATGGACAGTCATTGTAACATAAAGATTTAGCTGGAAGTAGATTGAGATTGGCATCTGGAAGAAGTATTTGACCATAATTTGTCTCGCAAAATTCTTGGCTTTTCTCCCGGATAAGTCCCCATATTCCTTCACTAACAATGCGTCTACAAAGTTGGAAATCATTCTCCGAGATTTTTCTGCTCATATTTTCTTTTTTGATAGCTTCAAGAACTGATGCAAAATCTTCCACTTTGAAGGTCTGTTTCACACCGACACATTCAAACAGTTCCCGAAAATTATTTTTGTATTTGTTCGGCATCTGATAGAGGTACGGTGCTGCGTCAAAATTCAGTTGGAAGGAAACTTTTTCCGCAGTGACATAGATGCCCTCAACAAAAATAAAAGGAAATGACTTTAATTCGGAGACAACCACAGTCTTTGTGGCTTCATTTAGCAAAACGGCTTCATTGACAAATTTATAGCAGGAATTTGTGATGTTTTCCTGGTACAGGGTATTTCCATCTGGATATTTAGCAACTTCCTTCAATTGGTCAATTACTAATTCAGGTGATGGCTTTTTGAGTAAACCCATGTATTCCTTGACTGCCAATGATATGGACCCACAACCCTTAAAAGAAGGAGAGTTTTCATTAAGAATTGGTTTCAAGAGACAAACTACGTCCTGGTGCTCAGCTGTATACAGCTCAGTAGCTGTCAGCATTTCCTCAGTTTTAAAGTGACTTCCTTTCCAGGATAAAGAGAACCCTGCTGGCTTGGTCAAAAATGGCAGGAAAGGAGAAGTTTGACACTTCTGGCAAAATTCCTTAGCCTTTGGGTCTCTCAATTTCAGTTTTTCATCAATCAGACTTAAAATGATATTGCTTCTCAAGCAAGCTGCAGCATGATCACTCTTATTAATCTGTGGAATGGAATCAATACGTTCAATTAAATCCTCCCATAAAATGTCATCTTTTACCATGCCGAGTTGCACTAGCTTTACCAACACGACTGGGTTTAAGTAATTCTGGCATGTTCCAAAGGGAAACCTTCCGTCACTGTCATCATATAGTTTTGCTACTCTACCTTCTGGATAGATTAGTCTTGAAGGTACAACCAATGGATGGCTATCACTGGAACATGGAATACATGGTGTTACTTGAAGAATTTCACTAAATGCCTGTATCCTTTCATTCAAAACAAAGAGCATTAATGGGTCCCGTAACTCGGGCTGGATTTTATCAATATGTGGGAAAAACACTTCAGAAAAAAACTGCCTTTCGGAATATGTATTCTCCAGAAGCACATCAGTGCATCCTGCTTCCTCAAACCCCAATTTAACCCAGGAGGGTAGTTCGACAGCACACAGGTTTTTTAAGCCAGTCTTCTTTAAGTACTTCAAAAAAATCTGAAAAGCAGCAGGTCCAATATCTGGTCTCTTAAGTAAAGAATCGTCTAGAAATCTCACATTTTTCATAGAAACCCAGGATGTTCCATCAGAGAATACTTTAATGCGGTCCTTGCCTTTCCCTCTTGCAATGTCTTCATATAGTCCTTGGCAAATAATGGAAAAGTCATCATGCACATAGTCAGGATCAGGCCACACGGAGTAGTAGTTATAGTTGAGCAGTTCTCCACTGATAGACATATCCCTTAAAACACAAAGAGCCTCTAGATAAGAATGAACAATGACGTGTCTCATGAATACTGTATTCCATCTTCCCTTGGTGTCTGTTTTCCAAATTTCTTTTCGGTTTGAAGTCACAGCAAAGCAACCGTTTATATGTAAAGGAAGCCCAGTTTTTATCCGGAGAGGTAAGTAGCAGAAAACTTCTCCAACATTACTGGACAATTGTTTCACTGTCCATTTCCCATCTTGATTCTCAGAAAACATCACTGCTACACCACCACAGGGCACAAGTCCAAGTCTCTTGCCGCTCTCACTTAATGCAAACTTTAACGCTTCACCTATATCCATACAAGAACATATGAACCAGGTAGAGGAGTCCAAAGTTTTTTGTGGCAGTTCCTCTGTCATTCTCTTATTCTGTCCAGACTTGGTCATTTCATATATGTTAGCTGGCTCATCCTCTGGGCCACGGAATAAAGGAGAATGAAGATCAACTATTCGCCTGAACACATGATGAAACTCTTGAACAACAATCTGCAGAATGCACAATGATTTCGGCATTTCGGTTGGAAATTTTTTTGTAATGTTGCAGTTGTGCATTACTTTAGCAGCTTCCTTCAGTAGTTTTGTTGAGCGACTTAAAACTTTTGAGGTGCAAACGGATTTTCTTATAGTTACTGTATCTTGTGCTAAATCTGGGTCAGATTCTTCAGGCTTTAGGTATTTCAACACCATTGCGTTTACATTCTGAGTGAAGAGTATTAGTCTGTAACCACACAAGCTAAATTCATCCACAAGTGTATAAATATCTGCAGTGTTGTAGCAGGCACTGCTAATTTCACTCATTTTAGCCTCCTGCTGTGTCCTGAAGGACAATCTGAAAAGTGTACCTTTGTAGCTGTAAGGAGTCTCTACAGCAAGCGGTAGATGACAATTGAAAACGCCCAAGAATGGCTTGAATTGGTTGGGAAATTTACGGAGTCTTTTCTGCTGTTTGCTCCAGTTAATTTTGATGCCTGGATTAGATTTATCTCTGATGTGTTTGCTAATGTGGTTAATATTTGGATCAAACATGATCATAAATTCTCTACTCATTATAATGGGGATGTCTGTGACATGGTATACGGAGTTGAAACCGAGGCCAAACTTTCCAACTTTGTCAACCTCACTCCTTTTCAAGGATTCTCCAAGTCGAGTTATGTTCAAAAAATCTTTGTCAGTAAACTCAGAGTTGTTGTAAGACCACAAAGCAGGGCCATGGCATATCGCCATTCCCGGATCTAGGAGATTCTCCCTTATATCCATATTTCTTCTCATATCAATCATAAAATTGCACTCAGTAGCTGATGCATCATCTGCATTTTGAAGGAGTTCTTTAAAGATATCGGACACAGAAGGGTATTCTTCCAAAATGTTTTTGATTCTCACGGTGAGAGGTTCTCTTTGCCCTGACTGTTCAAATCCCATATTTTCTGGATTAATTAGCCGTGTACTTAAACATGGCACATTTAGCCATTCTGCTGTCTTCATTGGTATGTCTTCATGTACCAATATTATTGGTTCCACGGAATCTTCAAGGAGATCATTCAGATCATCCACTTTGATATCACAGTAACAGCATTCATGAATGGGTCTCATTACAAGTTTAGTAGGGTCTTTGTTATAATGCACCGGTAAAGGCTTATCTAGACTCACTACAATCTGATGACTGTACATCCATCTCACAATGTTCAGCATAATGTTAGTATTCTGCTGGTTCTCCTCTTTGTTCATGGGCTGTTTGCTTCGCTCATATATTGTCTCAACCACTTCAAAGATATGTTCAGGTGTCAGCTGCTCAATTGAACCACAAAATTTGAACAACTTGTGAAATTTCACCATGGTGTTTGGTATGTTGTGCAAAAAGGGCTGTAAGTCGAGGCTGTGTACAGACGTAATTATGGCTTGTTTTGGAGAACAAAATGTTTTGCCCGTCCAAACCCAAGGGAACGGCAGTGCTTTAAACAGTTCTTTGCCTTTCTCAAGACACTCTTGCATAAATCCATAGATTTCCAGTAAAATGTGTTGAAACTGATAATAGTCTTCATCAGTAATTGTTTTGGAATTATTCCAGTCAACGACAACTTTTAGATGTTTCAACACTGCTTCAATGCTAGGCACTTTTGAAATACCAAGGACCTTCTCAATGTTGTCATGCATGTTTTCCACCAATGGAACAGAAGACCCCACCAGAACAGCATAGGACAAGTTGCACATATCTCCGGGAGCATACAGTTTGAACTGGTCTCCCAACCAAACCAAAGAATTGGGATAATTTGGTGGCCGTTCTTTTATAGCAGGTATCCATCTAATCTTCTTTAATATGGCTTTTGCTTCAGGTGACTGTATCAGTTTATAATCTTTTTTCAAAACTGTCAAAAGAGTGATTGCCTTTTTTAAAACAAGATCATCGTTCTTTCCAGATCCGCTATGCAAAGCCTCAATTTTCTTTGCTATTTGCACAAGGTCTTTTTCTAAAACATGAGTGCCATTCTTGAGACCTATCTGTCTAAGGGAATGCAAAACGTCTGAAGACGTAAAAGCAGCAGGAGGAAAGTACAACTGTTCTTCTGAACAAAAAAGGTTCTGGAGGACATGTATCTCCGGGTCAAAAAGTTCATTTGCTGAAACGATTCTGTCTTTGGAAACAGGTAAAAATTTAAGACTCGACAACCAGCTAATTACAACAGGATTTTCACTCTTTAAAAAAGTCAAATTTTCCAGAACCCAGAGCATGATGTTTGTTCTTTCTTCAGATGAATAAAAACCTTTGTCTATGTCTTGCAAGATAATTTTCAGGCAGTCTGTGCTTTTCAGCAGTTCTACTTTCAGCATCTTGGTCAATCGGATAGTTTCTTCGTCACTGCTGTCAATTACAGGGAAGGAAAGTCGGGTGTTTGGAGGAAGCCTAGCGTTGTGATGAAGAACCTTGCAGCCTCGTAAGAACACATACGAGTTCTTCTGGTCTGACGTTTGTTCTATTCTTTTAAACACCATTAATTCCTGTATGATTTTTTTTTCTTTTTCATTTATGTCCGTTAGGCTAGCAAGGAACCTCCGCAGTGTGTCTTTATGAACTGGGGTCAATGAGGAAATCTGACTGGAGAGTTTCTGAAGAGACATCCTGTCCATTATTTGTAGAAGAGCACTAGGTGTGGGAGGATGGACGTATTTTTTCAGAAGAGGATGCTGTATGACCGGATCTAAATGCCTTAGCACAATTCCACCAAGATTTGTAATAATTTCAGGCAAATTTTCTGGCAGCTGAATGTCAGAGACATCATCATATATGACAAGAGAAGGTGTCCTCAGACGAATGAGTTCCAGCGAGGTTTCCTCATCTTCCAGTAGTTTTGTTGGAATAAGTGGCATGTCATACAGACATGTCAAATCCTCCGAAAAATGTATATATAACAGTTTCCAGACCATTTTAATCCAAGAGATTGAAGGATGTTTTTTGTCTTTGCCTGGGAGCCATTTTACCACCAAGTCTCTCGTCGGCCATTTTGTATTCATGATTTCTTTAGTAAGACGTATAAAACGTTCAGGATTCAAGAGTTGGAGCTGGGTACAAGGTCTTCCTGTAAAAGGAAAAAAAAAACATGTTAGGAATCAGCAATTATCACAATTGTCTAGTAAGCTTACATAAAATAAAAATAAATTCAGAGCAAAAAATTCAAGTTGGTTTTAAATGACAGAGCACCATGAAATATTCATGAATATGCTTTCCTAAATTATTATAAAAGATAAACATGATTTCCATACTTTTTCCAACTTTTACTTGACTTACTTTTACTTAATCAAGTTTGACATTACCAAGCTACATACTACACATTCCCTTCATTAAATACATACATTGGGGCTTATACATAGTGGGACGTACGCCAGTTTCCATAGCGTATCTTGCAGAAAATAGGCGCATGCATACGAGTGTATGCAGTCTTGCATAATTCCGGCACTATTGCCCACCTTAGTCTGGAGAGGCAGAACGAGGAAGAGAAGGGCGTTCTAACATTGGCCGAGTAACGTAAAATCGGTTACGCAAATATGGCTCATGCTGACCTGCAGAAACACGCATATATGCCTGTTAGGATGTGTATCTTTTGCACCTGTTATAGGTCAAGATATGTACGGCTCTGCACATGGGTGGATATGTGCTATTTTTCCGTGCTATTTTTTTTTAAGTGAAATTTACTTCCAATTTGCCATCAAAACGGAATCAGCCCCTTTATTAATAAATGCAAATGCGTTATGTCTAGGGAGTGAACATAACACTGAAAATTCTCACCTGGAACCCTCTCCTTCACCTGCGAACTGCACAGACACCACAATGTTTAAATTAATGCAATCACAGCTGAACTCAATCCATCCAGTAAAATAGAAAGAAGCACTTCTACTCTGCTCTATTCAGTCAGACTGCTAGATTGACCAGGGAGAGTGGGAAGGACATAAAGGGCATGAGTTGTACAGAAGCTTAACTAAAATAATTATTGGTAAAATGGTTCATCTCATGTAAAACCTTTGCAAAAAATATATTTTCATTTGTCCCAGCTAGCAACACAAACAATTCTAACAACAAGGTAATTGAAAAAAAAACCTCTTACACCTAGGAATTGTAATTGATAGAGCTGCAAACAACTATGCTGGATGACAATTTAGCATTTTAATGTTTCATGGTGAATATAAAATATATTAAAATATATATAGAATACTGCAGTCTTAAATTGTAAAACCATACAATAGTGCTGAGCAGGCTGAGGCTTAAGTGGGCCACACACATCGAAAAGTGGGTGGCCGATGACCCACACTGGTGTGTGCGACACATATACACACACTACACGCATAAACACACACAGGGGCTCATGTAGAGTTGGATGTATGTCTATTATTTTTGCGTAAGATAAGTATTTCCATACTGCATGTGAGCACCAAATAAAACTATGCCTGGATTTTGGCGCATTTTACGCTGGTAGCTCCTTCTGATCTGTATTTAGTGTGTAATTATACATACATTTATTAATAACACTGTCCATAAGCTATTCTCTTGTGACACCTCATCTGACACCTCATTACATTATTATATTGTTTATAAATAGGGTAATGAGACTTTAGTATTTACTACTAACACTGTCAAGCCAGTGTCTCTACCCCATAATGTTTACATGATCTTAATTCCGCACTTTGTGTCTATACCTATCCCTATTATTATTTACCATTTAATTGTAGAGTTCCTCAATAGCCTGCAGTGCTATACAGTAGGAAATACAGAGTGTACTTAAAATGTGATACAAGGACATACAAAGGTAGAGAAGGCAGGAAGGGACCCAACTCGTGAGAGCTTACAATCTAGTGAGGTTGGCATGACAGGGAATATCTTAGGTGGGTAGTTGTATGGGAAAATCTTGGAGAAGAGTGTGAGAGACAGTTATGAGAGAGGATATGAGGCTCACTCCAGAAGCAGATCTAAGAAATATAAGAGATCAAAGGGGGGTGCACATGGATTTGAATTCAGAGATGTAAAAAATGAAGGTGTTGTTGAGGCTTTGTGGGTGAGATTGAAGAGTTTGAAGTGGATTCTACAGGGTATGGGGAGTCAGTGTATGGAGTGACAGATTGGTGAGGTGGCTGTTAAGACGCAAGGTATGCCATGGCATTTAGGAACGACAATAGCTGGGATAACAGGTGACAGGAATGCCAGTTAGGAGGAGGTATCAGTAGTTGAGGCAAGAGATGATGAGATTGAACAAGAAATTTGGTTGCGTATAAGAAAGAGGAAGGGCTGAAGTATGGCAATATTGTCAAGGTAGAGGCAACAGGCCTGCGAAAGAGATTGGATGTGAGGAGTGGAGACTGTGGAGTCAGGAGTGACATCAAGGAAGTGGGTGTGGTGGACAGTGGAGAGTATGCAGTCACCGAAGGTGAAGGAGAGTGTGTAAGTGTAAGGGGGAGGGGATGAGGAGATCTGTTCTGGATATACTGACTTTAGGTAGACCTTGTGGAGATGGCAGAGAGAGCTGGACACATGGTATATTAAAGAAGGGGAGAGGTTGGGGGAGAAGAGATAGTAGCACTATAATATATATCTCAGCAAGCGGCCATTTTAAGTTAGGTTTCATAAGTAAATTGTGAACTATCCAAGAAAAAACTACAGCAAAAAAGGGTCATTCCCTACTCAACTCAAGTAAAGACAAAAAAACTAATGCATGCAGGAAACAAACACAACTCCATGCTAAGTAGTTCTCAACATGGAATTTCCAGTTTAAAAACACAGCATTCATGCATGTTATTACTAACTGTACTCCCATATGATCAATAGATACTGAAACTGCAGATTAGTCAGGTGACTTTCCTACCTAAGAAGTACATGTCTTTTTAGTGTACAGTTTAAGACTCAGAGGTATATTTATCGAGCGGCGGTTATTTAAAACAACCGGTTCTCTGCGGTTTGACGTAATTTCTTTTTTATTATTATTTTTTTTTTTAACTTAAAAAGGTCACGTAATTTTTTTTAAACCTCAATTTTAGACAAACCCCATCAGGGTTTAGAGAACTGTAATCTACTGTAGTTACACATTGATGAAACTCAACCATTTGAATACAGATACAGAGTAATAGAAGAGCTACATATTTGCATATGTATCCACTAGTTTACATTAAGCAGAATTGGTGTTTATGTTTTTCATGGACAGATATATAGAAGGCATATGGGCAAAATTCCATATTAAAAATGATATAATGCACTATGACTTTTTAACGGAAAGATAGATGTCACAAATAAAGCCTTTTAGATCTGTCAGTCGGATATCCCTGGTTTTGAAAGCAGAAAGAACTAAATTAAATTGTGCTATTATTGACCACCATAGAACTTCAAAAGGTTAAAGGGTAAACTCCACTCTAAAATAATATTGTCTAATTAACATAATTGTGCTATTTACTACAATTTACTAGAATAACTACATTCTGACTGAAATTGTCTGCTAAAGCTCAAAAACGCACTGTTTCTGCCAAACTGTGAATAATGACCTCCTCAGCAACATCTGTACCCACGGAAACAATCAATGTAGTCCATGGTCTGTTTCGACAGCTACAAATGTTGCTACAAAATAGATCAGTTATTCAGAGCCAATCTGTCAAATGGCAGCAACAGTGTAATTAAAAGTCTTCCACGTGCAATTTCAGGCAAAAGTCATATTTAATGTCAGGAGTTATTCTAATAAATTGTGGTACTCAGTATAATGATTTAAATTAGGCAACATCATTTTTAAGTATAATAACCATTTTAGCCATGGAGTTCGCAAATTGATATTCCATGATATTTCATATTGTATTTCCAATTACAGTTCTAACCACCATTAGTTAAATATTTGTATCTCTGTCTTTATTAGATGTGTTACTAGAAGTTTAGGTTAATGTTTCATATGTCAAAATTTCACTTCTTGGGGTAAATGTATGAATCTCCGGATTCTTCATCTCCGGTGTGTTCAGCCTCTTCAGCGCTTAAATTTAAAGCGACGCTGCATTGTAAGGGGAAGTTTCCCTTTACAATGCAGCGCCGCTTTAAATTTAAGCGCTGAAGAGGCTTAACACGCCGGAGATGAAGAATCCGGAGATTCATACATTTACCCCCTGGTGTTTACATTCAAAATGTAAATGAACACTAATTAATATTGCCTAAAAAATATTATGCTAAATTGACAAAAGTGACATTTTTATCTTTAAAAAAAATATTAAAAATGGTAACTAGAGTCAAATTTCCAAATGAACGAAAATTTGAGAATTTATTTCTTTTTAATAAAAAAATTGTGTTTCTTAATCTCAGTTAATTAGTCTTTAAGACAATTTTGACATTAGCATTGGTTTTTTTAAACCTTAATTAAAAGCTCAATTTTTTACAGTTTCATTTCTCATATTAGAAACAAATATTAATATTTTTTTTACCAATGCAACTTTTGCCAATTTGGGCCTTTTTTTCCTTTTCTTTGTTTAATAATCTTTAGTGCATTTATTTATGTATTATATATTTGAAAGAAAATACAACTAAATAGTTAGTACTGGAATTATATGGAATTATAGAAAATCTTTCAAGACAATCCAAACTTCCGTTAGATTTAAAAAAAAAAAAAAATTGGATGCGATATGACACTGCAACATTCTTTAGAAAACCAATTCTACAAGCACACTGTACTCCACCTGTGTATCCCCATAGAAGCTGTTGTGCTACAATGCAATACAATATATTGTTAAAGACATTTTTACTTTATGAGTAAATCTCATTTTTTTCACTGATATTTAAAATAAAAAAAACAGTACATAGAATTATATTTTAAGAAATAGGCTCAACAATGAATTCTTGATTTAAATGTTTGCCTTTTATACAGTGGTACTCGTTTTCCAGACTCTAAAATTACCAACAATGACGATACCTACAAAAAAAAAAAAAAAGATCACTATAAAACCAACATGAATATAATACAGACTTACGTAAAATCATAAAAGCAACACAGCACATTTCTGGAGAGCGCGACATGCTAACAGCTACTAATTCCGAACACACTGCTTGCCGGCACTTCAGTTTCACATCAGCTAACAGAGTGACATAGAGAAATGTGAATTTAAGGCGGCAATGTCAGGACCCCGAAAGGACACATTTTAATCTACCAGTTAAGCTTACTAATACAGTTAGGGCTTACAACATTGCTGCTTTAAAAATCACATTTCTCTATGTCACTCTGTTGCCTGACGTGATAATGAAGTGCCGCCAAGCAGTGTGTTTGGAATTAGTAGCCGTCAGCGTGTCGCTCTATTCGGAAATGTGCTGTGCCGCTTTTTACGCAAGTCTATAATATATCAGTGTTGGTTTTATAGTGATCTTTTTTATTGCAGGTATCCTCGTTGTCGGTCATTCCCTAAAAATCTCCAATTACTGGTTTTAAGAAAAGGCTGTTTAAAATAAATTTTATGGGTTTCAAAAATAATTTAGAATGTAAATGGGTTCATTTTATTATTACTGACTTTTTTCTATAACTTGTTCTTTGACAATTTCAAAAGACGATTTTGTTCCAAATTCTGAAATTCTTTTCAGCATGTCTAGAATGCATTTCTACATTTTATTAGATTGATCTTACTATTTAAAAACAACAGCAAGTAATTGTCACAGCCCTGCCCCAATCGCTTCAAACAGCCAAATCTTTATTGAGGCAAATTAAGACTAAAATAAAAAACACATCACCTTTTCAAGTGGCCATTTTTTTTCCAAACCATGAATAAGCCCCATGGAGGGAAATGAAGAGTGCTACGTATCTATTACTTGCTTTTTGGTAAAGAACACAGGTACCAAGACTGCATGCACTCTTTAAGAAACATCCGGTAAAAGGCTGTGATGGTGCTTTGGATTTCAGTTTTGAGAGCAATAAGTATCCAACAGTATTCCTAAGCCATTACCTCTACTGGTAGACGCTTCCTTCAAGGCTGTTAGAATTTCAGGCTTTAAATCTTCCGATAGAAGTTTTCCCTCCAGACCGGGAAACAGCGCCCTGAAAAATATTTTAGTTTTAGTTCAATTATTTTAAATAATTCTGATTCAGTTTTATTTTCAATTGTTCAATACAAACTGTCTGTAATTTTAACTACCGTATATACTCGTGTATAAGCCGAGTTTTTCAGCATACTCACTCTCTCTCTCTCTCTCTCTCTCTCCTTTTTTTAATTTACAGTGCAATTACATAACGAACAAACAATACAGCCACCATGTTCATACATTTATATCCCTACCCCTTATATACCCCTTTATTTAGGTTAGGTTGTACCCAATGCCAATGATTTTATAATCATTTATGAATGTTCCTTGTCATCTACTGTTATTTATGGTTTAGCTTAAAATGATTTCATAGATTGAACCTATCATTTTTATTTAGGTTTTTAAATAAGCGCTCTTTTCCACCCTAGGCTTATACTCGAGTCAATAAGTTTTCCCAGTTTTATGTAGTAAAATTAGGTGCCTCGGCTTATATTCGGGTCGACTTATACTCGAGTATATACGGTAAATGAAAGTTCAATAACTAAGCAGTGCTAAATTAAGCTCTCAAATTAATTTTGTTAATCAATGTTATATGGCTACAAGGGGAGGTGAGCAAGAGGACAGACCGCAAGCCAAAAATCTCTTGACTGCGGCTTGTAATTGGTCCTCCGGACCAACAGCATAATAATCAATGCATCGCTTTAATAAAAAGAGACTGATAGCATTAAATGTATGAAAAGACTCCGAATCTTGTTCCTCATTTTTCATTTGTAATTATCCAATGGGAATATTAAGACATGATTAGATAATAACATTCCTGATGCAGGCCTTTCTTTCCCTGACTTTTATAATGGTGTTACTGATTCTTATGCATTAGTCATTGTTGCTGTTCTTATTCTACAATCCACTATGTCTTCTCTGAAATTTGTCCTGTCAACCATGTGTGATATTCATCTCATAACACAATAATGATAGACCCAACACCTGTACATGCAGCTAACACAGACCTATATCTAACATATGCATTCCTCGTACTAGCCACAATAAAGCAGGTAAGAGCACTTTTATTTTTACAGTAATGTATTCTGTTAGTACCTGGGGAATTCCTCTGAGGTTATGTAAACAACATCCTTATCTGATACAGATGAAGAGAAAGGGATATAGCTTCCACTTTGCAAAGGAAGTATTTCAAGCCCAATCAGCTCAGAGTAATTTTTGTCACTCAGTATGAACTCGAGGATGTGAAGCTTCTCGGGAGAAGGTCCTCTGTGTACACATTTCCTCAAGACCTGGCGGACAAGGGTTGGGGAAACCTTCTTCACCGGCTTTGAATTATTGATTGGAATTTTTAAAGCAGCAGCAACATTATCCGGCACCTTGGCAATCTGAGTACCTGAAGTCTGGAGGTAGTTCAGGATGGTTCTCGTATACTCTAGATCTTCATCTATTTCTGTGAAGTTCACATCTGATTCTTTCAGCCAGCATTTCTTGGCGGAGTAGATAACTGCATTCTGGAATAGCTCCTTCAGCAGAGGTTCTATGATGGGTTTCCAGTGTGTCTTTATTTTGTCCATCTCTGGCCATACTTTATAAATGCTATCCGCGGACAAAGGGAAACCTGGGTTTTCTCCTGTCCCCATTCTCTTGATAGCTTCCAGAATAAGAGTGGCGTATGTTTTTGGGACAATGTTTTTGACCAGAAGTTCATTCCAAAGAGCGGCAGGATCTCGCCACTGGTCCAGTTCTCTCCATTTGATGCTCCTACGGTTGTCTGTTAAGCCAAAGAATCCACTGACGTGGACAGGGAGGCCTGTTTTACTTTCGTCCCCTGGTGGTAAAGGAAGAAAACAAAAGGCTCTTCCAACAAATTCTGACCTGGCTCCCTTTTCATCTCCGTTGTTCCACAAAGGCATAGCAATTCCAATCGTAGGAACAAATTTTAGGTCATCAGCAAGACAGTCTAATTCATTGCATATTCCCCGGCCTCCAACACTATTGCATACCAACCAAGACGAGGTTTCTGTCTCCTTGACCTGCTCATCCTCAACAATAATATTTACATGGTAGGTGACACATGTTACACTATTACTTGGAACTCCTTTACAGTAGCCGTCAATAGACTTTTCAAGAATTTTAATAGAGTTTGGTCTGTCATGTTTTAGCAGCTTGTTCTCACTAGCAGTAACCCGGAAGATGAGATTTTCAGACCCATCTGCCTCCCTAACGTGTAGAGACACTTTCTGAACATTCTTAAGAAACAGAAGCACTGTGTCTGCATCTGCTCTGAAGGACTCGTAGAGTTCTAGAACCTTTTCTTTAGTGTACAAATTATTACTTAGTAAGGACGGCTGGACGCGAAGAGGAAATCTGAAGAAGGTTCCTGGGAAAAAACCTTGAGCGAGGGTTTCTTTTGTGCTCTCAAAAATGTTAATAAATGGGGCAAACTGGTCCACAAGTTCACTTATTTCTTTGCTGTCTTCTTTTATGTCCCAGCACTGTCCCGACTCGTGGCGCCCGAAGAGTACCTGGTGTGGGTCCAATATCCCTATTTGACCGCCACTGAATATACTGGGAACATCTATACATGAAAAATAGAAAAATGCCATCAGTATCATGTACTGTCTCTATAGGACTATATAAAATCATGCCTGCAGAAAACAGTAATGCATTAACGTTTGTAGGCTACTGTATTTCTATGATCATTTTGACATTACCAGAGCAGTAATGTAACAACATCTTCCTACCTGTTATGTGGTAGACAGAGTTAAACCCTATCCCAAATCTTCCAACCTTCAGCGGGTCATCTTTCTTCCTGCTTCTTGCAATCTCCTGAATGCCATGCCAGTCTTCAGGAGTGAAAACTGCATTATTGTATACGTAAAGTGCAGGCCCTAAACAAAGATAAAGTGGTGAATACATTACCGTGTTAAAGAAAGATCAGTGACGGCACAAAACAAAGCAAATTCGGGTAACAGAGAACTATATGTAAACCTAAAAACACAAATTGTAAACATCTGTGTGACTCAAGCAAAATCGAAAAAAAAGATACAAGTAAGACTTGTGTTGTCATCCAAGAGCACTATTTAGTATATGATCAGAAGAATGTGCTACGGCATTTTTATTTATTTAGTGAAAATAACAAATAGATCTCCCAAACACAGCGCTCCCTGCTAGCTGTCTGCCTAGATACATGAAGACTGCCACTACATTCAACAATGCATAAAACCAAAAAAGTGTACAAGGCGCTGTTAGTAAGATAAACACGTTTTCATCATGTACTCAAAACAGATTAAAGAACGCGTCAGTGAACACTGGTTGTCCTGCCACAGCAGCGTCTCAACACACGGAGGAATATTAATTGCCCAGCTGATCGTGCCCGGGAATTTTACATCTATTAGCTGGCTTATATCTTCTATCCGGTACTAGTACTTTAGCTGCTTGATATCGGGATTCATTTTAGAGTTTTTATATTGTTTGTAGTCTGTTATTTTTTATGAATAAATCAAAAGATAATGCACTAGATGTCCTCTCCCCTTTCTCTTATACATTGATCGGGTTTTGAGCTGTATATGGACAGAAGTGATATCGAGGAAGCAGACTTACTTATGAATATAAGTGTAAGTTTATTTTGATGTTTTGCATGCAATACCATCTTTCCGCACATATGGTGGTAGTTTGCTGTTTAATAATCAACACAGCCTTTTAGCGGTATTTATGGATATTTTGAAGTACACATTTGGAGATATATCCACTAATCCAGTACTTCTCAATTTCTTCAGCCTGATAAATTCTCTCATCACCATCGCTGGGAGATATCGTGAGAAACAGTGACTTTATGGTGAATATTGCACTCATCACATTTTTGAATATACAATCTATAGAAGAAAGCGTCTCGGATATACAAAAGAACTTTAGGAGGCATCTACATATGATCCATAGAAGAAAGTGACTATATGGTGGACATTTATTTTATTTGATTATATGATTTATAGAAGAAAGAGATTTTAGAGTGGACATTGTTACATGTTCTTTCATCTGTTTTGAGTACATGATGAAAACGTGTTTATCTTACTAACAGCGCCTTGCATACTTTTTTGGTTTTATTTAGTGAAAATAACAGTTTACTTTTCATAAGCAGAAAAAAAAACACAGTTACAAATACAATACAGGTGAACATTTTGGACTAAGGACATAAACAGGACAATTGCTTGGGAACTGAAATTTAAATAAATGTGTGGCACAGGAAGCCAGGAAACAGTGGTGGTCTCATGCACACCAGTATGTGGAGGACACTGCATGTTCATATGTGGAGGGAAGTTCTCATAACTGGTGGACAATTACTGTTGTTATGCATATGGGGATTGCTAAAATAATATGCTGGAATCAGTGTGGTCAAACCATGTTAAGGGCATTGTGCTGGTAGAATGTGCTAAAGACGTTCCCAGTATACCATGCTGGGGATAAAAATACACAGTAAATGCTATAAAACAATATATATCCCATAGGTTACCACACAGGCCTTCCAGCAGCATTTCAATTTAGCAGAAATCAAAGGTAACCTATGGGATAACCTTTGATTTGTGGCTGAAGATTGAATACATCCTCACAGTCTACGGGATATCCTACAGATAAGCCATTGAACAATTGGCTTCTGGTACGCATACATCTTCATTGGTGTGACCTGTTTATACCTTTTTGAACGTCATCTGGCTGTGTGTGACTTTCTATCCTATGAGCTATACATATCTATTTTAGATACTGTTGATACCCACATGGTGGGAAGCTCTGGCTCACTCATTTCTGGTGGTTTGGTTCCTTTTTGGGATTTTTTTACTTGCCATACTACACTATTGTGCGCCTCCTCTCATTTACTTTTAGATATATATATATATATGTTAATGCACACCCCATTGTAAATTATATGGATAGTACAAGTCATAATATCCATATAGATGCATGAGGCTGTGGGTTTAGTGATTTAATACAGGTAAACAGAAATCCACGGTGACTTCTAATGTCCATAATAACTTAGAGTAATTTAGAGTAGTGAGTGCATTTTCCTCTATAAAACACACGTTTTATTAATGAGAAGCAATATATATGGATTGGTCTTTATAAAGTGTTTAAAGACAAGACTGCGCAAATTTCCTGTATAAAGACTAGAGCTAATTTCCTGCTGGGACAATTAACATCACAATATTATGATTATGATATCACAATATATTGATGATTAACTGACCAGCGACTACATACGTTTACATGAGCACCAATGTACACACCTTGATATTGGGCCATATCCTTTGACCACAGAGATTCCGTGCCATGATGTGTTTCATCATAGAGGAATTTGACTTCACTGGCACCAGCATCCTCCGCATTCTGGATCAGCTCCTACATTGGATCATTTTAAAATGTAAAATTAATTCATGTACTAGGAACACTCTTTTTCAATATTTGTAAAAGATCTGCAATAAGCAAAAGCATGGTATGAAAAAGACGGATTTATTACAATTACAACTTTAGTCAGCAGACATGCTGTAGTTGTATGACCTTATAGTAACACAACAGTAGATAAATACACAGGAACTTGTAATCAACCCTCTTCTAATGGCACAGTGGTTAGCATTGCTGCCTCACAGCGCTGGGGTCATGAGTCTGAGACTGACCAGGGCCAGATCTGTGTGGAGTTTGTGTGAAGACCCCTCTGGTGGTCTGGTCTGATGACCATATGTAGTCCTTCGCCCTGGCTAGCTTGTGGGTTTAGGCAAGTACAGACCAGAATACTTTAGCGTTTAACACAAGTTGCATGGAGTAGCTACTAGTGTATAGTATGGTGGTACAATGTGTTGCTGCAGCGCAAGTTATAAACAAGTGAACATTTTCATTTACACTTCTTTCCTCCTGCATATAAACATATCGGTTACAATGAAACACAATACACAAACATCAAACTCCTCCAGCAGATATCTTAACGGTTACACTCACGGCTTCGCCAAACGCCTGCAGCACAACAGTTTAGGAGATCGCTATATAAACTCCTCTCACTCCTGCACAGTCTCTTTGCAGATATTAGATGTTCTTAACCACATCAGGTTACATACCAGCTGCTGGGAACGGTAGTGACATGACCGATCACATACCACAGCCTCTTTACAAGGGGGCTTTCTCTCTTAGCCCTCATTATGGAAAAGCTGCTCTCATGTAGTGACCCTCCCTCACAATATGGGGATACTTCCAATGGGACTCTTCATATGGGGCCGTAAAACATTTCCCTCATTCAGGGTTTACACGTGGGAACTCTCTTCCTATGGGGGCTTCTTCCCTCTGTACTGTAACATATGCTCCACATGGCTCCTACCACTCACCCACACCCGGGGTGTTGACACTCCCTAAGGGTAGGGGCTTCTTCCTCCTAGTTATTGGGGCTCTCTTTATCTTCAATCAAAGTCCTCTCAGGGCAGCCGGGATGCACCCTGCACATCCGATGCCTCATTCTTGGATGTTGGGGATCCTCCTCTATATATGCCCCTATAACCCCTGCAGGTGCCCCTTGAAACAAAACAATAAACTGGCATCACCTAGAGGCGAGCGTTGTTATGAGGTTGAAGGGGGCATAACATTTGTGCCTGCCTTTCCTCTGGCCCCAGTTTCCATCCACAGACGAAAGGTATACATGGTAGGTTAATTGGCTGCTGACTAAAATGGACAATAGTGTGTGCGTTTTGTATTCTCTGTGGCGCTATATAAATAACAAATAATAATAAGTCTCTCTATACTTATTTACCTTCTCCTGTTACTACCATATTATATTATATTTAGTTCCTGTCTCATTCTTAGCACAAATAATTAGGTAAGGAGAAAGAGTTAAATGGAGAGTGGAGAAGACCTGGTCCAACCTACAAAAACATAGTGTGGAGTAGAAGCTAAAAGTTAATGTCAGAGAGTATTGGAACGCACGGCATCATGAACCTCATGCAAAGCATGGGAAACTCTGCTTCCCTGTCACACAGGAAGGCCTTCAGAGTAGAGTTGCTTGGTACAATCAGCTGGTTCGTGCTGGTTCAACTACCGCAGACGTCCTGCCCTTGAATACCAAACCTTGAGCACCCATAGGTAGTTTGATGTTCCCCCGTACATTTTTCTTAAACATGTTTAAATAAACTATAAATATTTCCTATTTCATGGCTACATTTTTAGTATTTTAACACTTTTTTTAAATTTTAACAGCAAAAATTACTGTGTTCAAGTTCAATGTTGACATGGAGATCTGGTAAAAAATACTATACAGTGTAGCCATTAACCTTGGACAAGCTCGAACATGTTCGAACCACATCGACATAGGGCAAACTGGTTTGTGTGGGTCAAATTTCACTCAAATCTTCAAACATTAAAAAAAAAAAATTTCATTTTCAAACTTTAGAATTGGTTTGAGAACCAATTTTAGAACATCTCTACTTCAGACCGCTTTAGCTGAGAGAGTTTAGCTGCATGAGGAAACTGTTGCTTTCTATCTGTTCTCACCAGAGGAAAACAGCTAATAATAGTATATACCCCTGGTAGAATATTACAAAGAAGGGCCATTTCCTTACCTTTAGAATTTGCCCTCCTTCTGGGTATCTCCTTAAAATATCCTTGAGGAAATCAACCAAAGGTGGGGTTGTCTGTCCAAATTTGCCTATGACAAAAAAATCAAAATATATTATGATAAAGTCTGGACACAAGATACATGAGCAAGTTGTATGATGTAATCCTCATATCTGGATGGTGGTTTGAAATTAAGCAATTTGAATCGTAATTATTCTGTTCCACGTTTTATTATAGAATACATTTACAGAGTGAGATCACACGAGTGGGAGGGGCCTATTTACAGCCGCATGCAGACAGACATGCAGATCCGGCAAGTGCATTATATCATTTTTGCCTTTGATAAAACACACCTAAAATTGCTTTGGTAAATTGAAGCTGCAAGGTGGATGTTTCTGTCCAAATCACATGGGCCTCATCTAGAGTCGGATGAAAATCCTGTTGTGGAACACAAAAATCTGCTTTGCTTTAATGTGCAAGCACTTTAGTACAAAGCGGAATTTTCAATACCACGTAACTTGCACTGGCGATCCCATACGCCTGGAGGGACGGGTCGGGAGCGTGCAATCGCAAGTTGTGTGAAGTAGGGGTGTGCACACATAAGTGTAACATCCTCCCTGGAGATGGGGACTCTTTAGAGGCAGCAACCAGCACCAGACTATGCCAGGCTGCGCTAATCGCACTATGACAGCCCTATTTCTGATAAACGAATACAATGTTCATTGTCTGTATCTTTTACCCCACGCTTGTTGTACCCCTGCATTAGCGGTAACGAGCCTAGGCTATGGCACTACTGCTGGTTATTTATTTTGAGGAGGGGGGGAGGGGGGGTGTTGATGCATTTATTTATTCATCCAATTCCTCTAATTTTAAAACGTTAGTTGATGATATGGTGAGTGTTGTATCTTTACTGTGGTTACGCCAAGATAACTCTTCTGTCTGGATGCTGTCACATATTTAAGGTGTATTTTCAGTGACACGAATTTTACAGCGAGTATGATAAAAAAAATTAAAAAAAATAGATGAAAACACTATTTAGAGACAATTACCTCCCCCTTTTAGTCCTTTTGATTGTAGATTTAAATAAATATTTGTTTTTCCTGAAGCCACGTCTCCAATCTTGGTCCAGTCACATAGCTTTAAAAAAAAGAAAAAGAGAAAAGGGTAAATAAAATCAATTTACTATATCAGGGATTGTTATTACATTTCAAGATGAAATAAATATAATTGTGATGAAAATGATAATGCCTTAAACAGCGCCCTTAACATAAAATATCCAACAATAATAATAGTAATTTTCAACACGTCAAAACCAATCCAGCCTCTGAAAGAAGACGGCCTCCGGTGCTTAAAATGCATATGGTTAATGTCTGTCTTATTACGCACCTTAATTAACCTTCGTATATTAGAAGTGTAACCTTGTGGAAAACCTAATAACCACATGGACACGTATTAACTTTTGTCAAATAGGTCACAGTTTTATTAATAACAAATTACTAATTGCAAAATTATGAATGTTGAGAGCAAACGCAGTCAGCTAACAACCAATCATTAAAACCAAATCGTGCAATGCCAAGATGGCATTAAAACTAGACCAAGGAATAATCCCTTAACATTGGTCAGTGCTAAATCAGGCGTCAGCGTGACTGCTCCCTTCTGGACTGGACATTGGCGGCCACGCAAAGCACGTCAAGGGATCCTCCATGCAGAAGGATCAAGAGTCATGTTACTTCGAAAGGGGCAGCGACGTGCGGGCAAGTAGCGTAAGCACGTTGTGATTAGTCGCTGACTGCACCGCTCTCCTACCTACTGCGCCGCCTCTGTAGGGAAAAAAGATTGTTAAATAAAACCATAACAAACAATTAGCTGGGTGGGGGGGGAAGGCATCCGAAAAGTGCAGGAATGAAAGGACCTAGCATTCCACGGGGAGTAATCTGAAGAAAAAACTATGCCTGGATCCTATTGGCTGGATATCAGAAAAACTTTAACACCGAATGGGTAAGTGCCTGAAGTCCATAAACCAGTACTTTTAAGTGCCTTCAGCTTAATGGCTTCACTTAACATAAATATTGTTTTCTAGTATTTCCTCTTCGCGGCCGGGCTCCTAAACATTGGATCCATGTGAGTCTTGTAGATGGGGAAGGGAAGGTAGATTTAAAAAGTTGAGTATGGTTAGATACTCATCCCTTTTTTAAAAAACAAAACACCCAAAACACTGAACACATTTATTTTGTTTACGTTATTTAGAGTGGGGAAAAAAATAAACACACACTCTGTTAACAATGTGCTCAACATTTTTGCACTCCAGAGTAACCCAGAAATTTGGAAGAGGCTGTAACACTGATTAATAAAATCACTTTCTCACATAGAACATAGGTTGAAATTCACCAGCCTGCCACTAGGTGGCATATCCATGAGCAATGCTTTTCTTTGTTGCTTGCTTTACATTAGGGACCTAGTCAATCAGTAACAGAAGCTGACATCTGGAAGATGTCAATAGTTCTTCTTGCCTAAGTATTCAAGGGAAGGAGGGGGGGTTGGTTTTTTAACACTCTTTGCCCAGGGTGAGTTCATAAGAGTTTGTCTTAAAATAATATGTATTAAGTACAAGGCGACAATTTAAAAGTGTGCCAGTATAGAAGGTAGCTGTGGATGGATTTATTTACCTGAAATATCAAGTGTTTCACTGAGCTCAAGCAGAGATATCAATACATCAAGCCAGTCAGTGGTCTATGGGGGGGGATTCAACTATCTGCAAAGTGTTGGAGTGCTTGAGATTTCATAGAACTCTCCTCTTAATTTTTCTCACACCCCATAGAGACGCAAGGTAAAACTGAGCAGATATTTCTACCGTAATCGCCAGCAATGTCCCAGCCCCCCCCCCCCCCCCAAAGAATAACAAACAATTCAGCAATAATGCCTTTATTGTAGATTGTTCTAAACAGATTTACTACAAGGCATTTAGTTCTGAAATTACTATGGAAGTATGGAAGGAATCTGGAATCTGTAATCCAATGACCTGGGGATATATTTACTAAACTGCGGGCATGAAAAAGTGGGGATGTTGCCTATCAGATTCCAGTTATCATTTTTTTAGTACATTCCACAAAATGACAGCTAGAAGCTGGTTGCTATGGGCAACATCTACACTTTTTCAAACCACCAGTTTAGTAAATATACCCCCTGGTTTCCACAAAAATTGCAAAAGGAAGCAATGCAACCCAGGGTAAAGAGGATGGCAGGTACTGAGGGAACTCATACACACAGATATGATCCATGAGCTCCTATTTCTACAGCCACTGTGTGGAGCACTGCAACACAATGTAATGCAATGTAATGCTTTGTCATACACACAGACGTGATCCCTGAGCTCCTACTGCTACAATCACTATGTAGAGCACTGCTACACAATGAATGCACACACAGACATGACCACTGTGCTCCTCTTTCTACAGTCACCGTGAGGAGCACTGCTACACAAGGTAACGAAGAGGGGAAAGTCATACACATTCATGATTCCATAACCCCTGCCTTTTATTTTTACAGTAATAGAATAATGATAATTTGTTTCATTTTTATGCTTTATTTATTGTATTATTATTTATTGTAGCTGCTGTTGACACAGAGTAGTTGTACAATCATATAAAGCTTCATCATTCACATTAACGCCTCTCCCAGTGGAGCTTACAGTAAAACTCCCCTATCCACAGGCGCACACACCTTGTACTGGATATTATACTGTGACATCACATCTGTCTTATAGGTACTATTATTACTAAGCAGATTATATTATATATTTATAAAGGACAACTGTGTACTACCTAGCATGAGAGAAGAACGTTCCAAATTCAATATAATAATTATTTACTCAAATCTACTAAACTCTCATAATGTTGTATTTTTTATAATCTCCCATAGAAATGAACCTTGTAGAGCTGATTTAGCAGAGACAAATAATATGAGGCACATAATACATTTCACTATAGAGGATGAGGAATGTGCAATAGGCAGCTGCTAGACCTAGAATCACCCCTTGCCATCAGATATGAAACACAGTTCAGTAAGAATATTACCATTTGGAGTATATAAAGAGAACGGTTCAAACACCTGTATAGAAAATTAGTATAAATAAGCATTGCACAAGCAAGTATACAGTTCATTAGTGTTCCGCTGCTATTTCCAATACTATAATCAATCAGGTTTATTCCTGCCGGTTAACAATCCCCCTGTGGATTGTAAACTGACCCAGTATACTCCTGAAAGAATGATTTAAATGAAAAATTGGCATTGTATACCTGTCCTGTTCCAGGAAGACGAACATTTATTAGTCAGAATCATGGATGAGGCCACTGTTAAACTATTCATGGCTGAAGAGACTATTGAACTCATTGATTGATTTTTGCCAATAAAACGAAACACTGTCTCAGCTGTTTAACAAGGACTATTGTTAGGATTGTGTCATGTACATTTTGTGGGCGTGCAGTTCCTCATTTCTACCAGAGCTGCTGCTGTTGGGGACTTTTTACCTGTGAGGGGATAATCGCTTCGGTCACCTGATTACCTGCTTTATAATCCTGCTCCTTGCACTGGTCACTGCTGGTCATTGTTCCTATGATCTTCAGCTTGAGCCAGCCTTTTGTGTCCCACCAATGTGTTTCCTGCATCTCTTCAGATTTCTGATTCCGGCTGCTCGCTGTTATACTGGACTGTTTCACCATTGCACCTTCCAGTGTTTTACTCTGAAAGCCTACACTCCATACTATTATTATTATTAATTATTATTATTATTATTATTATTAATATGCTGCAAAATCAGTGGCGGTATATAAATATTTCTATAAACATAGTGTTCGGCCTTTTTCTTTTCTTTTATTTCTTGTATACATCTTAATATAAATGAATCTCCCTCCTACCATGTTTATGACTTATTAGTAATGAATTAGGGCTAAATTGGATGCTCTGGGTCTTTTACATGCTGTCAGAGCTGAAAGCCCCGGGTTATAAATAGATCAAGTGACTGTCATTCTTTATTTTGTGAGGGGAGTCCCAGTCAGGAGCTAGTGTGCGTCATTTGTAATTGTTGTTTATTTTGCCAAGTATGTTCTGGTGTATTATTTGGCTTACCAACCTGGAAGAAAAAACACTTTTTGTTTTACCAACCTGGGATTAATTGTATTATTATTAGAATTATTAATTGTATAATTAGACCCGGGTCTTTTGGAGTGTTATTCCCGGGTCCGACCCGGGTAGCCTCCAGTGTGAACGGTGAGACCCGGGATTTTTTTTAACCTGGGTCTCACCGACACCTATTGATAAGTTTTTTAAAAAAAAAAACATCACAAGAGGAGCCAATCAGAGCTCCTCTTGTGATGTTGCCATGGAGACCCAGGAAGGGTATTTGTCAGGGTTGGAGGATCTGTTCCCCGCAATATATACCCGGGATAATGCCGGGGTGATAGTTTGAAAGTGGCATTATTGGTAAAATGAGGTGTGTGGTTTATTAACACTTTGTGTTGGTGCACTACAGGGCATAGTGGGCCCTAGGTGCCAGGGCATGCTGGCACTTGTGGTTTGTGATACTACAAGCACCAGCATGCCTAAACGGTTACTGGCAGCCTGGGCTTGCTGGTACCTGTAGTCCACCAATACAAAATCTTGTGTTTAACTATAAATATATACTTCATCAAACCCACACTCACCACCCAGGGGGGTGGGGAAAAGGTACGCAGCTCCCTATGGAATCCAGCCCCGGCAGGAACAACCTAGTGCTGGTTTCTAGTAAAATCTTGGGGTCCCCATGTTTTTTTGCCCCCCTCCCCCAAACTGCCAGCACAAGTTTTTATGGGGGAGGGGAGTTTTAAGCTTTAGTAGTATTTTCATTTCTTTGTTATAACTGTTTTGGCCGGTGCTGTATAGCCGCCGGCATTGCTCGTTTAATGTCGGCATTATGACTGTCGACAATCACAATGTCTACATTTTAAGCATGTCAACAGAATGAATCTGTTGACATTTGCCCTGTCACCATTTTGGGGTCAACATGATAAGTGTTGACAGATTCACCGTCGGAAGATCGTACCCAACCCGTTATAATTTCTTGGCCAACACAAGGTGGAATGGCAGTGCCCAGTGTATTACATTTGTGTCAAGTGCTGCCCTGTTTAACCTACATGTTGGTGGGCACAGATCAAGTGTGATGTTCACCCTCATTCCTTCCTATGAGACAATGCTGTACTGTACCTTCATGCACGGTACTCTTTATATGCAGTGTCATTAACCCTGGAGATTTGAAAATCGTGTAAATGGAAGTGTTCTTTCTCTATTATACAGCATGAACTCATTCATTACACATCCTAACTTTATACCAGGAATGATTGGCTCCTTGGGGCACCTCTGGATTTCACAAGGTATTTTTCAGTTTAATGATAGACAAAGTTAATTTAATAAATCTAAACTTATAAATACTGTCTGTTTTTTCATGTAGCACACAAACACTTGATAGCTGTATTTTTACACTGAAATTTAAGGTTGAATTAGGACATACTCTACCCCAACTATAATTCTGTCCTCACATTTTAAATTGACCATTCCCTCCAATGCAACATGGGTTTTGCCAAAGTGCAAAGTTACTCTTTTTATTTATTTATTTATTTATTTTTCCCTTAATGAATCGGGCCCCTCTAATCTAAATACAGACTGTCTGAAGGGATAAGGTTTCAGCATTTTGAGATCCTACCCACTGGTTAATATCTAAAGAAAAAATAGTTTTTGGTGTTTAGTGGTCTTTTAAATAGCTTGTGGATCAGTGATGGGAAAACCAGATTTTATTCTTTATTTTATTATAAATCAGGATGACAAGTAATGTGTCTGTACATACAGTACAGTTAACTTTTAAATGCAATAGTTAAAATGGTATCTCTCCATATCAGAATACAACATAATAACATAGCTACAGTTGAATTAACCTGAGCATCTGTGACTCATTATCTAATGATTCCATATTAGATACAGTTCTGTATCTCGTGACCTCTGGTATATTGGGCACCTGTTTCACATCACTGGGGAGTCACTGAACGTCTGTTAACATTGAACAAAGTTATGGCATTTGGCCAATTTGTGTAAAGTTATATTCCAGCTCATAAGCCTCCTTGGAAATTGTGTCTCACGTGACACAAGTGAGAATTCGTTGCTAAGAATTTGGTTATGCAGAAAAGGCAAAGAGCACAGGAGAGATAATCTCCAGCTGTGCCCAGCAATGAACTGCGTTCTTCAAATGGACCAGTCCTCTCCACTTCAAACTATATCTGGTATTTTAAAACAAACAGGTACTGAATTGTGTGCTAAAACAGAAAAGAACGAGTTACCACATTTCATTTGTTCCCACCACAGAATTAGTGTCAGGGTCCATATTTCTTTTTAAACAACAATATGTACTAAATCGGTCTCCCTCATGTCCTCTGCTTAGAATGCAATTAGCACATGTTGGCAAACAAGAGTTAGTTATTAAAGATAAGTAAACTATAAGCATTTATAGTTAGTATGTTATAGAATTAGTTTTTGATCTACTACTATATCAGAAAAAGATAATCCATGGACATAGTTTGAGACTTGGCAGAGGGTAACATAGTAACATAGTAACATAGTTGATGAGGTTGAAAAAAGACACCAGTCCATCAAGTTCAACCTATTTTGGATCTCCTGTGATCCTGCACTTATATTTGAAATTAATCCAGAGTAAGCAACCGCCAATCTGTTTCAATTGTGAAAATCCCCCCAGACTCAATATTGCAGTCCTATTTTTACCCTATATCCACTACTATCCTTCATTTTAAATTAACGGTCATATCCCTGGATACACCTTTCCGTTAAAAATTTGTCTAACCCTTTCTTAAACATATCTATTAAATCTGCCATCACAACCTTCCCTGGCAATGAATTCCATATCTTGACTGCCCTTACTGTAAAGAACCCCTTCCTTTGCTGGTTGTGAAATTTCCTCTCCTCTAACCTTAGGGGGTGACCACGTGTCCTGTGTATGGACCTTGGGGTAAAAAGTTCCCATGAAAGCTCTCTGTATTGACCCCTAATGTATTTGTACATAGTAATCATATCTCCTCTTAGATGCCTCTTTTCTAAAGTAAACATGCCTAAACTGGCTAACCTGTCCTCATAACTTAATGACTCCATACCCTTTATCAATTTTTTGTCGCCCTTCTCTGAACCCTTTCTAGTTCCAAATTAACTTTTTTATAGAGTGGTGCCCAGAACTGTACTGCAGGGTCTATCATAAATAAATTTAATGAGCATTTTGAGAACGGTATCTACTGCACACTAATATTCTATATAAATGTGGTTCAGTGAAGTTTTTTGTATTCTGAAGTCATTAATTACTCATAAGTCAAGAGTTACTTATATTTATTAAAGGGGTATTTAATTTTGAGAAAACAGCCTTTGAAGGATGGCAGCCATCTATGGTATTGACTGTGCTAATTGTTGTGTTGTAATTATTTCCTTAGTTTCAGTGCTGACAAATAACAAACAGTGGGGAGTGACACCAATTACAAGGTGGGGGTCCCAGGAGATTGGAATATTTAATACAGTAATACAACAGATTCTGATTTCTACATTAATAAATAATCAAGTAATCAAATAAAATTATCCTACAAATAAGCCACTTGTATTTAGGAGAAGAACTGACACATGGTGGGTTTACTCTGCCACCTCACCGGCCATCACGCTTTATGAAGTTTTGCTAGTTGCCATCAACTTGTTGCTATCGACGCTCCTTATGGTGCCGCTTGGCCAAACCAGCAACTGAGGGAAACGCTGCCACCACCAGGTTCCTATATCAGTACCTGGAACCACTTAACGCTTCTGGGTAGTGAGCAGCTGCTACCTCCTTCATGGGTGCTCCAGCTAGTTTATTCACACAGTGTCACTAGTCTCCTTAACCAACCAAGGCTGATCCTCTGTGCAAGAAGAGCAGCCTGGATCGTTCACTTTACCTGTAATTATAGTGGCAGAGGTGCGTGTTCACCCCCCTGTTTATTCGTAGCCAGAGATCACTGTGCTCGGCTGCGGCGCTTTGCCTGCTGGGAGTCTTAGGAGGCAGTACATATTCTAGGTTCAATAGAAGCCGTCCAGTGCTGCTGCATAGTACTGCTCAACAGGTCCTGATTTGGGGATCGGACTGCAGCAGCCAAGACAACACTGGGCCCTCCCGCAAGCACTGAATCCTGGAGGAGCTTCTGTATGGACTCCTTGCTCAGGCTCTCTCCAGTCCCTGCTGAGAACAGGAGACAGCACTGGGATCTTCTCCAGTGGACCACCAGGTGAGCGATTTCACGTTTAAGTATATTTATACTAATATAACTACATTTTATAATACACAGTAAAAACATTTCCCCCAGCATGCGCACCAGGGACAAGGAGGCTGTTTGAGAAATGCTAATTATGAAGCAGTCTTTTCAGGGAATATTTTGTCCAACAGATTACTATTATTGGACCCAAAAGGGAACTCTCCAAGGAAAATATACAATAAGCCACAGTAATTATTTGATGTAGGCTGTCTCCGTAGCTCTTCACATGTTGACCAGGAAACTGTTATCCTGTACTAATGGCACCCAATAAGAATCAGTCCGTCTATAGGTGGCAATTCTATCTCACCATTGGTCCGTGTGGTCTTGAGAATACGGAGAGGATAAAGCATTGACTCAAAGAGCTACCATGAAAATGTCAGCTTAAAATGATTTGAGTAGCTTATCTGCATACTGCCCCAATGGAGTAGCTTACAACTCTCCCTAGCCATGTTCACGGTGTTAGGGAGGCTAATATCATCCTGCTAACACAGTGGATCCCAAACTTTTTCAGTTCAAGGCACCCTTAGGGTCTCCATAATTTTTTCAAGGCACCCCTAAGCCAAAATAATTACAAAGTAGTCCCCCGTCTTGCTTACCACTGGCCCTGGCTGAGGCACCCCTGTGAGATCGCCGAGGCACACCAGGGATCCTAGGAGCACAGTTTGGGAACCACTGTACTAACACACTGTTCAACAAGTAGGTCATCAAAATACCCGTTCAGAACTCACCTCTTTGTTGTAGAGCAGTAGACGCTGTTCGGAAACTGGAAAATCTGCATCTCTGTAGATCAGCTGTTTGATGTCTTCAATATCAGCTGAGGTGGGCACTTCATATGTCCTACACCCGACATACTCATGTAGGACAGTCACCCTGGACAACCTGACAAGACAAAGAAAACATTATTACAATGGACTACATATGCACAACGTATTGGTGGATCAGCTACAAAACTGAAGCTATTGTTTTTCTTGAACGGTCAGGTAAATGTGGATACACTATGAAGGTTCCTGCACCGGATCGGATCTGTCTTATAGGTGGCACGCATCAATGGTTCACCCCGGAGAGCACTTACCTGCCAAAATGTGGGCAGGGACATGATGCAAACTGCCCCATCCCCCTCAGTAAGCACCGACTGGCAGCAGCTTAATGACAAATTGCACCATCAAGCCACACCAAAAATGTATTTTCCTACCATACCTCCCGAAAGGGAAGTCCTCACACTCTTATGATATATTTAAGACATAAATTATACTCAAACAAGCAACATCTTAGAAGAACAAGTTTAAAGTTGTAATTAAGGTGGAGATCCAATAAAATACACTTGCGATACATTTACTTTTTCCACCGTAGGCATTTTCCATAGTGGTCTACAATCCTGCAAATGGCTGCACAAAGCCGTTGCATAATGGGATCTCACAAGTTGAACATGCACCTTATTACGTGCCAAGAGGACAATTAGGCCACGTCCTGCATGTCCACATATTGTAGTAAATTAGCCTTATCGATTCAAATACTAAGAAAAACAAGTTTCAGAAATAAACTAAATGAAAAATGCTGGAATTATATTACGATATTCCTCCTACACTAAGTCAGTTCCAACCTACATTACGTATGTCAGATGGAGCACAATGTTTAATAGCTGTGGCACATGTTTTCATTTGCTAATTGGAGAGCCATGTGGCACTGTGATTTCAATACACGCACGTCCTGGTGTCTAGTCATAAAAACCAGATGGAGGAGTAACTGATCTCTGAGACATCTGTTACTGGTCTGAGATCTGTGAAAAGTCCCCTATAACCTGACATACAGAGAGCATCCTACTTGACGAGAGTCCATATATAGTTTCATCTGTTTAAGGATGATTTATCCAGTAGTGTGATATTGTATTAAAGGACATTAATCCCTCTTTTATTAAAAGGAAAATACGCAATATTTATAAGCAGTGTTTCCATTTTTTATAAATGTTCAGGTAAAATATTGGCATCAATTTTTCTGAGGAGTGAGCTTCATTTTTCATTATATTTGTATATATTAAGGAGGTGCACACTCAAAACTATTATTATTTTCACTCCTGTATAGTAACAGCAATCACCCTAACCCAATATAGGTAGGCAGCTGAAAAGTACCGTATAGCTTCTTTTTTTTTAACAAACGTCCCATATACAAAGAATTATATATAATTGGTTCCACACATTGGAGTATATTCTCACTTTGTTATCATTCAATGAAAGAACTACATTGAATGACGACCTATCATACACATTCAGATTCGTCAACGTTTGACTTGTGAAAGTCATTGTGTCATATATCTAATTGTTTGCCCCAGTGAAAATGTTTGTGCGTAAAACAAAAGTCATGTTTAAGGAACGTCATTCATTACATTGGTGTTCTATCAAAAAAAGATCTACATAGTTCTGACTTTATACACGTCCACTGCCGTGGTGGCCCATCACTTTGCAGGGGCAGGGAAAAGACTTTTGGACTTAAAAAGCATGGCAGAATATTGAGTATTGTCCCTCAGACATGGGGGGGGGGGGTGTACATGATCAGTCGCCATTGAAACTTAATTGGATATATAGATTGCATAGTTTGGCCCCAGATGGCCTTAATGAAGATTTCAAGATGTCATAAATTATTAACCCCCCCCTAATAGCGGGGGCTGGTTATGGTAACTTTTAATGTATGCTCTTTCAATTATTAATCATCCTATAAGGCTTAGGACTTCTTCATTACTTATTTATTTATATATCTTTCTATTACGAATGTCGTTAAGAGTGCTATGATATTAGTATAATATATATATATATATATATATATATATATATATATATATATATATATATATATATATATATATATATATATATATATAAATTTATTTTTTTTCACTGTCTTTTGTTTTTATTTGAAATGTCACTTATATCTGCCAGTGGCTTAATTTTATTTTTTTTAATTATTAACATCCGTGTTTTAGTGGTTAGAGCTGTAGTCAGGACAACGGTTTCCTTTGTCCAGGGCTCCGCCTACCTCTTTGTGCTGATGGTTTTTCAGCTCCGTCCACCATTCACTATAATATCTCACTCAGGTGGTTTTTCTGTTTCTATTTTGCACTTGTGATGAAGTTTGTTGAAGTGGCTGCCAGGACAACTGTTACTCATGTTCCCGGCTGTGCCCACTTGCTTATACCAAGGGAGAAAGTGAATTCTGACTTTTTAGTTTCAAAAAAATAGAACCTTTCACTATGGCAACAACCTCACACTTCCTCTTTTCCCTTTTTTTAAATCTTTATTTAATTTTTAATTTTCAAAACTAATTGCAATACACAAGACAGAGTGTAGATCCAACACTGGCAAACAGTAATAGTGATATAAAATACGTGCACATGAGACAAAGCAAAACGTTAAATATAATGTTGTAGTGACTGCAATCAAATAATGCACCCATTTTCATTTGTTCAATTGCCATTTCTTTGCTGTTTTTCACCCATTTCTTCTGGCTCCTGTAATCCTGTTGCTACGTTCTGATCCAGCTTCCCTGGACCTCAGCATCTACCAGCCACGGACCATTGTACCCTGTACTCCTGTTACTGTGCTCCTAGGCTTTACCAGTACTATTATGTATCCTGCAGCTCTATATCCTCTCCTCTGCTGTTTCTCCACTGGGTTTCACTTAGCACCAACTCAGAGAACCGTGACCTGCGGCACAAAAGCAGCCAAGCCCATATCCCCTTGCGGGGGTCACCGGTGAAAACCTTTTGTGTCGTCAGCCTCCACGCCTCCCAGTAGGTGGCGCCAGACTAGGTAAACCCATAAAAGGATCCGCTGACCCGTATAGTGTGCCAATTTTGAGCCATGGAATAAATTTGAATAAACTCTCTCAACCCACCGTTTTAGGTTTATAATTATAGATTATAATTAGTAACCAGTTGATTGATTTTGTAGTTGACAACAGTCAGGGCCATCTTAACAACATTATGTGCCCCCGGGCAAAGCAGTGCACCGGGGCCCCTAGATATAGATATAGATATATAGATAGATACAGATATAGATATATAGAGATAGAGATAGATAGATGTACTTGCTCAGTGACCCTTGAAGGTGTTTTTTTTGCAGGTTTTTTTCTTTTGCAGGATTATTTATTCTCATTAAGAGCCGTGCCTATGGGCCCCTTTGCCCGTGGGGCCCCCGGGCAGCTGCCCATCGTGCCCAATGGAAAAGATGGCCCTGACAACAGTTTTGAAAGAAAGTGCTTTTGCCTGATTATCCAATGAGCTGACCAGGCTGCAGCAAAAGTGTGACAGAGAGAAATTTATTTTGAAATATAAGAAAACAGTTATTCTCCAAAGTAAAACTAAAACATGAAAGAAACACATAGTAAGGTTTTAATCATGACTTCCCATGGTAAAGGCTACAGGCAATGGGTCATCCTTGTGTGGGCGCTTGAGGATAAGCGAGTGCGAGAAACAAGGAGAGCAGCGACAGCCACCTTCACCTTTACACCTTCACCCCCCAGCAGTGCACATTCATACCTACGTTCTGCTATAGTTCTGATTTTAATGAAAAATAACAAAGATTGCTGTGATCCTTTTAGAAACCCAAGTGGAGCTGATTTTTGAAAACACTGCAACATAAACATTGGTGGAGGACGGTTGGGGTGAAGGAAGCCTAATTTTAAATTAAGGATGAGTTAGTTTTTACCTACCACATATTAACCTGGAGAGGAAGGCAAAGGGTGCGTTACGAGCATATTAGCTTAGGGCGGCTTGAACCCTTAATCACGTCCTGTATTTTTGGGTCCTGACCCAGAGGCTAAGTCCCTGAGCAATAGGAAAAGTGAGCAGCTCACTCAGTATAGTCAGAATGTAACACACCAGGACACTGATCCGCCTGTGTTAATCTAAACATCCATAACCACGTAATGTGTCAGCCAGACACCCGGCATTTATTTGCTATAATGTAATGTGCTGCTGTCCACGTGTCTTTATTTTAGAGTTATTTTTTCCTCCCAGCGCAGCTGGTAATCTGCCAGGAAGTAAGAGAGAAGAAAGGTATTTTCCATTGCCCAGTAAAACAGTTACTCTCTCAGCATGTTGTGGTTTTACATGGAGATAGATAGAAAATGAAGTCATTGTATGACTGATGTGTGTGCAGGCTTTGCTCATTCATTATTGTACTGGCCATGAATGAGTCACTCACTAGTAGTGAGATTTCAAGGGGCCGGACGGCATACTGTATGTACAGCGTAAGCTCACGCTCCTTCAGCTATGAAAAGCTCTGTTCAGTGTCAGTCACTATGAGGGAGTCTTACTACTATCAGGTCAGCAGATTGTGCCGTGAATCAAACTGGCCATTCACAGCCAAGTGACATCAACACCAAGCTTGATACAGGAGTACAGATGGGAAAACTGGATTTATTCTGGCAGGAAAAATGACTCAACAACCACAGAGCAAGGAGATGGGTTGGCTATCCACTCACAAACATACACTACGATATGTGGAGCACCTTACGTTCAGTATAAATTTAGGTGCAACAACTGTTAAGTTGTGGATGGTTTCAAAACATTTTTTAAGGGACAGTCCAGGACAAAAAGAAGTTCTCAGCCCTCCATCACCACCCACCCCAACCTCCCCTTCTCAGTTCTGAACTTTTCCCGAATTCAGTACTTAACTGAAGAAGTGAGATGTTCTATCTTCTTATCTCCTGCACTGTTTGTTCTAACACTGTGCTATCACAGCTGCCCCTTGTGTCCTTTGAAAGTTCTAGATTATTGTTCTTTTCCCAAACTCCTGGGGGAATATTTACTAAACTGTGGGTTCAAAAAGTGGAGATGTTGCCTATAGCAACAAGAGTCTAGCTGTCATTTATTTAGTAAATGCTACAAAATGACAGGTAGAATCTGATTGGCTGCTATAGGCAACATCTCCACTTTTTCAATCCTGCAGCTTAGTAAATATACCCCTGGTGTTGTCAGGATGATTGGGACGGTCATGCTGGAGCCACCTAGACATTGCCACCAGGAGATATGAAATAAAGCCTGTTCCGAGCAGGAGAGAGGACCTCTCGCTACCATTAGATGCACTGCAGGATTGGAGAACTTGTACCAGGTTTTATTTCACATACTGCACCTCTTTTTACTAGATGAGATCAAAAGACTGCTTACCAAAACCATTTGTCAAACACCACCATATTGTTTATTAGCGAGTTCCCCAAACCAGTGTAAACCTTATCCAGTTCTAGGCTACATTAATCTTCCAGTACGCGGTGCCTCAATTGGCAGCCAATTTAAGTAACGTTTATTAACAATGATCATCATCATTCGTTTATATAGCGCCACTGATTCCGCAGCGCTGTACAGAGAACTCACTCACATCAGTCCCTGCCCCAGTGGAGCTTACAGTCTAAATTCCCTAACATACACACACACACATACACACACACACACAGACACACACACAGACAGACAAGAGAGAGAGAGACTAGGTTCAATTTTGATAGCAGCCAATTAACTTACTAGTATGTTTTTAGAGTGTGGGAGGAAACCTAAGCACCCGGAGGAAATCCAGGCAAACACGGGGAGAACATACAAACTCCACACAGATAAGGCCATGGTCGGGAATTGAACTCATGACCCCAGCACTGTGAGGCAGAAGTGCTGACCACTAAGTCACCGTGCTGCCCTAATAAAAGGCCATGTTCATTTACACAGGTCTGAAATATAGTGTTCTAGAATGACTTAAATCACTTGTATTCAAAGTAAACGTCAATGCACTGAATATTTCCCTCTCAAACTTTGAAATTTGATATTATCTGGAATTATAATCAAAACAGTAAACTAATAATTTTCCTCAAAAAATCCCTTACTAAGCACTCTGTTAGATTCATCATCACTCAGTGCCCCGCGTCCACAAGTCCATTGCAAATAGTTTACAAAGACAAACCATCTCTATCTTGCTTGAGAATGTTCTTCCACGTGTACAGTAGCCTGGGGCGTACTCAATCAAGCAGGGTCACCTAAAGTATACAAGTAACTAAATACTCTTCTCGTTGTATTGTTACAGCAAACTTACCTAAAAGGGAAAACGTGTGCCTACCGTACATGGAATAGCAATGATTACAGACATTACATGCCATGATGAAATGTCAGGACTCTGTGTCCATATAAAGATAAATAATCACTTAATAAAATAGGGCATATTTACTTCTTTTTATCACTTTAATAAACCATTATATATCTGTACAACAGATACAGTGGCTATAACAAGTATCCACCCTCTTTGGCATTTTTAAATTTTCTTCTTACATTATGGAATCGATTTATTCTGAAATTCTTTCCACTGATCGACACTAAATACTCCAAGGTCAAATAAGAAAAAACTCAAATAGATTTTTCATAATTACAAACAACAAATACAACAAGGAGGATGGATGTAATTGATTATTGTCTAATACTTGGCAGAGGCACATACAGCTGTGAGTCTATTTGGGTAAGTCTCTACCAGCTTTGCAGATCTGAGGGAGGAACTACTAAAATGTACTTTTTGGGCGCTTTTCAAATTGGAGGGTGAAAGTTCAAACCACTGGTGATGTATTTTCTAAGGACCAGGTCCCCTTCCAAAATAAATTTATAATAGTGTACCCATTGAATAAATTATAAAATAATAATGCCCCCGTTGAAATGCATGCAAAAAATATTAATTGCATTTGCACCCAACATGTTGTTTCCGTAATCAAATTCGGCATTCAGGCAACATTTGCACCTAACTAAATCAGCCCCATTATATGACTTATCAGGGAAGACATATCCCATTTTCGATAACAGTGCAAGGTCAGAGAAAATAAGAGTCTAAGTCATAACAGTTTGACAGGGTCAAAGTTCATGTCTGAAGTCACTAGATAAGATTGTTCTCATTAATACACAAAGGGACAGGGTCTTCAGAGACAGTGACAAGGATTTGTGAAGTGTAATTTCACTGAATCGATAATAAGGGATCTAAGTCAATAATAATAGACTCATGCATAATTAGGACTAAGGGGGAGATTCAACTCAGAGCAATGTCTCGGCCAACTCCTCGTTGTCCGGCTGTACACATTACGGTAAGGAATCCCCGCTAATTTTCTGCGCCCCCCGATGGGGAGGATGAGCAGATATTTCACGTAGATTTGTTCCGAAGTCACATTACGCTGATTATCTCCCCTTAAAGAGTCTTTTCAGTATAAAGTCAAGAGAATTGAAGGTGAATTATTTGCAGCAGTAATTATTTACAGTTATTATTTCCATCTCGAAAACATGTCACTTACATAACCCAAACCAGGAGGGAGCATGTAACACCCTCCTAGCTGATCGGGGATAAGAATATCAGACAGGTGGCACCGGGGAGGAAAGTTATAACAAGTGATTTATGCCTGGAAATTGCTTATTTCAATCAAACGTGGATTTTATCATCACCTTTATCTAAGCACAATACATTATTATGTTGGCTCAAGATCATTTCCCTACAGGCGATTCATTTGGGTTGGGGAGTGTCATACTTGCCAACTCTCCCGGAATGTCCAGGAGACTCCCGCATTTTGGGGGAGTCTCCTGGACTCCCGGGAGAGTATGGCAATCTCCCACATCTGCATAATTAGGGCCAAAATACTGCGATTCTCCGGGAATCGCGGCATTTGCATCATTACGTTACGGGGGGCGGGTCCAAAATTACGCGATTTTGTAGCCCCGCCAACCTCCCCCACAGCAGCTCCCAGAAGGCAATGGCAGAAAGTTGGTAAGTATGGAGTATCAATGAAACCCGAAATGTGAATGAGTTCTCTGTACAGCGCTGAGGAATCAGTGGCGCTATAAAAATAAATGGTGATGATGGTGATGAAATGAATGTTTAGCTAAAAGTAAAGTTAAACCCAAATTTACCTTAGCTGCTTATAATACAAATAATTAATGCCTGTCATACATGGTAGAAAAGCCTTGTGTACTCAGATCCATTCTATTTTAAATCCAAATCTGGATTACTGGTATACAAAGGGCCTCAATCCAAATCCAGTTAAAAGGTACAAATTTGCACCTGAACCCACCATGTCGCAATGTGAGGGGTGCAAAGGCATTTTTTTTAACATGTTAAAAAAATACTGCTTGCTTATGCATGTAGCACACAAACACTGGGCAGCTTTATTTTTACACTGCTACTGAAAGTTGAGCTAGGACGCCCCCCCCCCCCCCCCTCCAAATCTAAATCTGTCTGCAAATTTTAAACCCCCCCCCCTGCAGTTTAACTTAATTTATTCCTATCTCTGAATGAGGCCAGAATGCCATCATGATACATGGTACATGCGGTGAACTAGCTTTTATGTTGCATCCCTTTGATCATGGCTTACAGATGTTCACTACAATAGTATATTAAAAAATGGATAAATATATTAAAAAGTTAATTGAGTAATTGCCAATGACCAGCCAAAATTAATTTAGCAGTTTCATAATGCAGACATCAAAGAGGGGATGTGATGTCTATTTATATTAATAAAACGTTTTGTTCTGCTGGAGCCGAGCTAGATAAATGGATCAAATCTCGGATGCACAACCAGAGGCTGCCTGATGCCTGTGAGGTAATTTATTACAGCCCAAAGCAAGTAGGACTGGGGGCGCTGGGAGAGAAATACTACAGTAGTATTTCTGTCACCAGCCTCCCTCTATCTGCCCTGTTCCACATTGTCACCTTGTTCCCACTACTTGGACTGGTAAGTTGTTGCAGGAGAGGGCTGAGGGTGAGAAATATGCTACAGGTGAGGGGTAGGTGGAAGAAATGAGTTACAGAGGTGGGAAAATGTGTTACAGTGGAGACATGGGTATGAAATGTGTTACAGAGGTGAGGGGGAGGGTCAAATGTGCCACAAGTGAGTAGTGAGGGCCACAAGTGAGTAGTGAGGGCAAGAAATGTGTTTCAAGTGTGAGGGGGGCTCAATAGTGTTATAGCGGAGGACCATGACATGCCCCCTATGTGATGCGGACACGCCCCTAATGTGGACACGCCCCCTCCCGCACATTCATTACCTACATATCTCTCACACATGACTGCTTACCTCTGGTACTCCATCCGACATGCATCAATCGCACCAACAGTCGTCAAATCCAAGCTGGAATTGTACATCCTGCTGGATCTCTCACTGGCACAGTTCAACTGCTTCATTACAACTGCACGATGTACTCTCATCTACCCTCTTAGCACTGTCACTTGTCCCCCTGTGTGTGTCTCTCACCTGAACTCTCTTGTGGGCACCACCCACATTCCAACTAAGATATATTATACTTCATTCTCAATTGATTTTCTCTTTTATATTATGAGGAAAACTTTGCATTAAACCCTGTCAGAAGATACTGGGCCTAAATCATTACGGCGAGTAAAGCAAAAAAAAAAAAAAAAAGCAGCAATGTTTCTTCTGGACAAACCATGTTACAATGCAATAGGTGCACATAAGTTAAATACTGGCTGTTTTTTTTTCATGTAGAGCACAGATACTGCATGATTAAATACTGGACATATATCTGAGCTGTGCGGCTACAGTCTGCCTCTGCAAAGGCCACAGAAAAAGCGCATTGAGGATCAGAAGCTGCGGTCACCAAGCTGTGCAGAGACTGCAGACAAAAAACGACTTACAACCTAAATTTAGATTCAGGTCATATAAAGCATAAGAATAGCCAACTTGCTAATACAGCACACTGTAAATGAAACATGCTCCTATAAACAAACAAATGGAGCTTGTGCCAGTGAGGATGGTGTGTTCTTTGTTCTGGAACAAATGCTTTTATTTTTCCTTTTTACAAATAATGGTATGCCTAATTACCTGATAAACACTGTTACAGCCCATCATCCACGGTCAGACTACAGCATACCATGGGCAATGCATGTTCACCTTCGTTGACCAATGAGATGTGGCTAAGTGGTTAGCACTTTTGCCTCACAGCACTGGGGTCATGAGTTCAATTCCCGACCATGGCCTTATCTGTGTGGAGTTTGTATGTTCTCCCCGTGTTTGCGTGGGTTTCCTCCGGGTGCTCCGGTTTCCTCCCACACTCCAAAAACATACTGGTAGGTTAATTGGCTGCTAACAAATTGACCCTAGTCTGTTTCTGTGTCTGTCTGTGTCTGTGTGTGTGTGTGTTAGGGTATTTAGACTGTAAGCCCCAATGGAGTAGGAACTGATGTGAGTTCTCTGTACAGCGCTGCGGAATTAGTCGCGCTATATAAATAAATGGTGATATTAATAACAATAAAATGTCAGTGTTGGATTAGTTGTGGGACACGAGTGCATTTTATAACACTGTTTACTGATGGCTCTCCCCCCACATCTGTAGCAGAGAGGGTCATGAATGCCAATAGAGACCAAAAAAGTCCAAAGTATTAAGTGCTTTAAACTTCTTCCTTACTAAAATAAAATTGCAAAAAAAAAACAAAACAAGAACTCAAATGACCTCATCTCACTCCGGGGGATCAATAGAACATATGTTTAGAGCAAATGCTATTCAAGCTGTTTCCTATTTGTGCTGTTTCAGCACAGGGCCCGAGATATGAAGGCGAGTACCACACGCTGCCAAAGGAGGTAGAACTATGCAATACTTCTCTTTTTAGGAATGTGCAGCCTTTACAAAGCAGAAGGCAACAGCACTGATTTAATAACAGGATTTGAGAGCTCTTACACAAAATTTCTTGGTAATTAAAGGAAATATACCTAAAATATCTGCATTCCGTATATTTTACTTTTCACTACTGAATTTATATTATCAACAAAGTGAAACGGTGCCCACTGGTGAAGTATTAAATAGTGATAACAGTAATAGCGACTGCATCAGATCCCATGGGTTCTCACTGTTACCCCAATATGCTACATAGGCCGCGGGCTGCTGGGTTCTCTCTCTCTCTTTGGGATCACAGAAATACCAGTATGGAAGGCTCAGCAATTACAGGAGCCGTGTGTGATGACTGTACCTCACGTCAGGGCGGGTGCACGTAGTCAATGTACAGTAAGGGCGAGCCAAGCCCGAGCACAGCAGTTCCCAATTCAAGCTTTGGGCATCTCAAAGGTATGTGCCGAGTGATAGTGATGACGTATGTGTGCCGAGTGATAGTGATATGTGCCTAGCATGTGTATACATGCTAGAACATAAGTTTGCAATCAGCAACTGTAAAAATGCATATATTTTATGGAAGACGAAAAATATGTTTTGACATTAACAACTATAGGCCTGATTTATTAAGGATCTTAACTTAAGAAACTTCTTATTTAAGTCTCCTGGATAAAACCATGTTACAATGCAAGGGGTACAAATTAGTTTTCTGTTTTGCACATAAGTTAAATACTGACTGTTTTTTCATGTAGCACATAAATACTTGATAGCTTATTTGTACACTGAAATTTAAAGTTTATATTTGTGTGCTACATGAAAAAACAGTCAGTATTTAACTTATGTGCAAAACAGAACACTAATTTGCACCCCTTGCATTGTAACATGGTTTTGTCCAGGAGACTTATACCGCTTTCATACTGCCGCCCCGGCAATATCCCGGGTTTTTCAAGCCGGGTTTTTGCCGGGGCTCGGAGCGTCCCAGCTCAGAAACACCATTCATATTGCACCTCGGACCCGGGAATTTCCCGGGTTGACCCAATTCATACTGAACAAGTCTGTGCCCTGGCAATTTGTGGGAGTCATCACCAGAGCAGTTTTCATTGGCTGAAAAATGGTGATGTCATTGAAAGGTGCCTGGTTTTTTGACGCATAAAGATGATGCCAAAGTGGGTGGTGATCCTCCAGAGACAGGCAGACAGCCAATCAGCTTGTTTTCTGTGCAACCCGGGTTGAAAAACCCGGGTTGCACCATTCATAGTGCAGGCAACCCGGGTCCGACCCGGGAATTACCCCTTGATAAATCCCAGGTTGAAGACCCGGGTTTTTAGACCTAGGATTTTTGACTTGTACCATTCATACTGCACCAAGACCCGGGTCGTTTGAGCTCGCCCCGGCAAAAACCTGGGATTTTGGTGCAGTATGAATGGGGTATAAAATAAGAAGTTTCTTAAGTTAAGATCCTTAATGAATCAGGCCCTATATTATTAACAGGTGATATTAATTGAATATTATTATTTTTTTTCTGTTGTTTCTTTTGGGACTTTATATTCCACATATGTTTCGGACGTACGCTGCAGTGTATTGTCTGTTCGAGCAGAGCATACCTAGACCCATATTTAACAACAGACCTATCTTTAGATCCCAGGTGAACACAGACGTACTTATGCCTGATTTACGTGCATTTTTTTAAAAAAACGCAATTTACGATCGTCGTTTTGTGGGCCTTAATGCATTAGGCCCTATGTGTTTACTCTTAAGTGGTCTTTTTTAGTCATTGGGGGGAATTCAATTGCCCCGGAATTAGCACAGCGTTAAAGCCATTACCGTTATTACGCTAATTTTAACACGGCTTTCTGCTCGCAGCTCCCAAAAAGCCGGCGTTGAAACTAACGTAATAACAGTAATTAAGGGAATTATTACCGTAATAACCGTAATAATGCGCAGGCCGAGTTACTTTTACCAGTAATGCGGCCAATTGAATTCCCCCCCAATTGTTGCTACACAAAAAGAAGAAAAGTATCCTAAAAAAAAGTTATTTCAGTGGTATGAGCCTATTTTGTTAACGTGCCCACTTCATCATGGGTTCATTATCTCAGCATTTACCAAATCCACTTTACCAACTTAATTTTAATTTATTTTTTTTCTTACACTGAAGGAACTGGGCTACTTTGGCTCAAGGAATTCATCTACATTTCCTCTTGTCCAAGGTATTAAGTCATTTCACATATATGACACACACACGAATACACATATGTAGACATAACTTACTTTATATCCACAGGTTCCATCATACTCGTCCACTGGCTCTTAATGTGCACAAAGAAAACATTGGCTTGTTTAGTGTTTCACAATTCCTCTTGGATTCTTTTCTGGATCCTGCGACACTTTCCTGACCTGACTGATATTGTGTGCTACCTAACAGCATACATCTTGCCTTAGATCACCATGCTACTCCTCAATCCTCTTCATGCATGCGATGATAGTACGGGCTTGTTTGTCTCTTCAGACACAAGAGGTTCAAACAATCAGAGTTCAGCTCTTCTGACAGTTCACATTTCCATCTCTCAACTTCCCTTAGCTAACAATACAGGATATTATTCTGGGTGTTGCTTATTTTTCTTCTCTTTCAGCCAATGTAGCCGATTCACAGAGTGGAATTCGACTTGTTGCCTATCCACGAGGGCCAATCTGGACCAGGACTGCAGTAACAACACATCTGGAACAAGAGAAGAATAGAATATAAAATTCTTAGTAAGCACAAAATAAAACCGTGTAAAAATTGTAATTGTCCAGGCATAAAAACTAAACTGTGCAAAAATTAAATTCAGCAAAATCTCTCTCTCACACTAATACATACTTACCATTTTTATAATCTTCGATTCCGGGAGCCTGTGGGGGAGGTGGGCGTGACAGGGGTGGGGCTCCAAAATGTGCGTCATTTTGGACCCGCCGCCAATGACGCAAACGGGTTTGAAAAAGTGGGGATGTTGCTTATAGCAACCAATCAGATTCTAGTTGTCATTTTGTAGAATGTACTAAATAAATGAAAGCTAGAATCTGATTGGTTGCTATAGGCAACATCCCCACTTTTTCAAACCCGCAGCTTAGTAAATCTAGCCCCCAGTGTGGACATGACAGCCATCACTCATCTGGCTAGCTTTCAAACCAGAAATACTTGCTGCCCGTTTAAATTTTAAAATGAATCCACCATAAACATCAGGTACGTAATGTTGGCCAATATTTGACAGAACTAACTGACAAATGTCAAATGCAGTCATTCAGTTACATTCCCTCGAAAATTCCACACACAAATCAAGTAGAGATGTATCGCAGATCATCAAGGTCTACATCATGGATATGCTACTGACGGGCCTGTGGAAGCGTCTACTGTTAATATTTTTCGGGTGATGACGTTTGCCTGTTGACATACATGTGCACACGTTCTGAAATAGTTTTCATGCTTTGAGCAAGACTTCTTGAAATGTATTTATTGTGCCAAATGCAAAATTAATCAAAAACACAAATGATTTTTATGTGCTACTCAGTAGCTTAACACCTAAAAAAAAGCAAAGGCAGCGAAGGAAAGAGAAAGACTGGGAATGAATGGAGTAGACCCAGGTACAGAGTGGAGGCTACTTGCCAACATTCCCAATGGAAAATTACAATTTAGGCCATGACCCAATTTGGTCAAACCACGCCCCTAGCTGCCAAGGCCCTTTCATTTTGGTAAAGATCACATTCAGGCAGGTTGAAGCTCTGCCACTTTTAGAACAGGAAACTTGGGACTGCCATGGGAAAAACAGGAATGTTGGCAGGTACAAAGATTGGTCATAAACAAGTTAAAAAAGAACAGACAAAGAGACCCACTAGAAAAGGCAAAAAACGAAACGAAATGAGACAGGTTGTGGGGTGTTTTATGCCTGTTCATGAAGTTCATCTAATCTGTTTTATTGCACAGTTTAAAAATACACAGTGAATTGAAAACTACTAATAACGACATGGTATACAAGAAACAAAGAATTCAAAGAAACCTTAATAGGTTTCAACAAGAATGGAGCTGTTGTATTAAATATACTACATACAAGAAATTTGTTTTCCTATATATATATATATATCTTGTATAAGACTTCTCAAATATAATATATGATTAGCTGTTAAGCGGTACTAAACACTTTGGCTACTTGTCCCACGTTACTAAATAAGGGCCTGATTCATTAAGGAAAGTTAACTAAAAAAAATTGAGTAAGTAGTCTCCTGGACAAAACAATGTTACAATGCAAGGGGTGCAAAATAGTTTTCTAAGTTGCACATAAGTTAAATACAGTCTGTATTTTCATGTAGCACACAAATACTTGATAGCTTATTTGTACATTGAAATTTAAAGTTGATATTTGTGTGCTACATGAAATAACAGAAAGTATTTAACTTAGGTGCAAAATAGAAAACTAATTTGCACCCCTTGCATTATAACATGGTTTTGTCCAGGAGACTACTTACTCAATTTTTTTTACTTAACTTTCCTTAATGAATTAGGCCCTAAGACTTCAAAGATTTTGATAGACGTTTCTAATGTTTCATACAGGTACATTTATATATCATAATTGTGCACCATGCATCATAAACCAGGTAGCAATGGAACAAACAATAAGTCCTCTGAACATATAATAATAAAAGGCATAGTATATCTATGTGTGATATATCTCCTGTATGTATGTAAAACATCTTTATTCCATAAAGGGTTCATGTGGCGTATGGATTAAGCTGCAGTGAGTCACGCAGTATTAGGTATGGAATGTATGTCTTCATACACCAGAGAGTGATATACAATATTTGGAGCAGATGCAAATAGCTTTGCTATGAATACCTCAAATTAAAATGCATTCCATAGCAATTTTCTTATTCTGAAGATGGACAAAACTGCATATGGTATATCCCACCGTCAGCTCATCTTTCTGCTAGATATAATTAGGCCAGTCCAAGGTCACAATGATCTTCTCAACTCTTATCACTATCTTACTTGTATCCCTACAGAAAACTAAGCAACACTGCGCTAATCCACAGCTACTAGAATATGTATGCATTTCATTAAATTGATAAACATTTATTATAGATAGTAGTAATATTGTTATTATTTATAATAATAATAATAATAATTATAATAATAATTAATCACATAGAAAATAGACAAGGTTCTGGAACACGGGGGTAGTTAAAATATGCTTGTTATGTTTAACATAAATCTGGTATCCGGCTTGTTTCACTGGTCTGTGCGTTAGCCTATAAGTAGTAACCTCTAACCAATCAGAGCATTACCAACGTTAACAAAATTTATTCCAACAATAACAACTATACCAACAAAATCTCGTCTTTGTTTTTAATGAGACAACCCCCTCGCACCAAATAGCATATTCGAAGAGGATTCTATGTCTTCCCAATGTACTCACCCCAAAATCTAGCCATTAAAGTCAGTTCTCCAAGAAACTACACCATGGAAATGAATAAAGCGATCAGTGCACGTGCGTCAGATTGATGACTGGACGGGCTGCTGTGCTAATATTTAACCACAGGCTTAGCAGGACTTGCAGTCCAACAACAGCTGGAAAGCCAAGGTTGCCTAACTATGCTTTATGGTAACCTAATATTATTAATATAATTTAAGCAAGAAATTTCCCAGAACCTCCATATCTTGTTTTGACTCAACAAGCCCCATCTTACATGAATGTATCACAAGCTATCATTCATTTTCAGGCAATCAATTATGATTTTAGACAGCAGGTGGCACTTATGTAAACTTGTTGCATGTATAGCCTTCTGTACAGTAAGCATTGTGAAACTAGCCCCAGGCTGGTCAACATAGTGCTGTTACCACTATGAGGGCAAGAGGGGACTGCAAAAATGCCACACACTGAAAAGCACTGGGTATTTTTCTAACATACTTAGGCTATTTGGGATGGGGTAATTAACAAATTTGGGATCCCTGGGGTGGCAACTTTGTCACTCTAGCGTTCCCAGTATAAAGGAAAGGGAACGCTTAGACCCTTGCCCATTCTACCAAAAGAGTGAAGATAAACAACACATGCACAATTTTAAAATAAACTTTAAACCCATTTTCATCCCTTCATTAAATATAAAATGAAACCATATTTCTTCTTTTTTGACCTGTCATAGTCCAAAGCTTCTTTTCTTCTTCATTCTTCACCTGATGTAGTTCATATCGGGAAAAAACTCAAACAATGACATATGTGAAATAACGATGACCGAGAGTAACCAAGAATCTCATTCGCTGCCAGTCAATCATAACTGGTTATCTGCACTGGTTATTTGGGATTGTCTGGTGGTGAATGGGAATCCCATCTCTAATTACTTTACTTCATTCGTTTATACTCTTTAATGGGGATTTTTGACGTTTTTTTTACCCCGCTGATGTGGACTGCATGAGATCAAGATCTTGCGGACTCTTGCCCACTATGCTTGGACCACTTGGATAGCAAGCTTGCCACCCCAGGGGTCCCAATCTTATTAATTACTCAAACAGCTTGGGGGTGGGGTGGTAAGATCCACAGCACTTTTCTGAGAGAGGGGGAACACTATATTTTGTGGTCCCCTCTTCCCTCCAATAGAGGTACCAAGCCTTGTGTTGACCAACCTGGTGCTGGTATTCATTACAGCAGGGGAACCTTATGTTCATATCTACCTTTAATAGTGAAAACCAGCCCCAAGGCTATCTAGCCTTGGGGTTGTTTGAAGATTTGGGGAGGTGTCATGCAGCCCGTTTATTTATTACAGTGCACTGTGTGTAGCAATTGTTTTACGTCATGCCCCTCGGCACATCGTCGCTTGTGTAAACAAGGGCCTATGCTAACAACCAGTTGTCCCCATCCCTTCTATATACACATTTCTACAGTGGCTCAAATAGACCCAAGATTGATATCAAGATACAGCGGTGCATAAGTCACCCAGTGGATGTAGTGTGTATTGCAGCGTGTCAGACATGAACCTATCAATGTCTCAGGTAATATAGGGGCCTTTGTCAGGATGTGAGGACAGTTATAGGACGACACATCTGTATAGTTTTCTGTGGACAGGTTACAAATACAAACGTCAGAAGCCAAATATTGGAAATTGTTATAAAATTTCTATTATTTGTTGTTTTTTTTACAGAAATATGCTTTTCCTGTCCTTATAAGTATATCCAATCAAATTAGCCAAAGTGCAAATTTAACCACACATGGCTGTCAAATGCATTGCATTATATACATTTAAATATAATGCTGTGTAATTACGGTAAAATCTGTCCCTCAATAAAGTCACACAGTTAATATTAATAATGGCTATTAATTATATTTTTACTTTTTTTAATATACCAACAAATGCTCATTTTATTTACATCTCGCCATTATAATCAATAGCGGTCATTTTCCAGTACTGAAAAGTGCTATTGTTTTTCCAAAACATATGAATTGAACTTGCATCAAAGAAACTGAAGGTTGGGTTCATATGTGTGTTAAATATTTAATATCACGAGTTCACAGGTATACAGAGGAAGTAGAATGGTCACACAGTTATTGAGGCAACATAACTTTACTGCGACAGTAAAATGTTTCTATAACTTCATCATCATCACCATTTATTTATATAGCGTCACTGATTCTGCAGCGCTGTACAGAGAACTCATTCACATCAGTCCCTGACCCATTGGGGCTTACAGTCTAAATTCCCTAACATACACACACACAATGACAGAGAGAGAGAAACTAGGGTCAATTTTGATAGCAGCCAATTAACCTACCAGTATGTCTTTGGAGTGTGAGAGGAAACCGGAGCATCCGGAGGAAACCCATGCAAACACGGGGAGAACATACAAACTCCACACAGATAAGGCCATGGTCAGGAATTGAACTCATGACCCCAGCGCTGTGAGGCAGAAGTGCTAACCACTAAGCCACAGTGTTCCCCAACTCTGATCACTAATATGCGATGACTGGTTATATCCACTGTAACTTTAAATTCAGGATACCCAGACTATTCCACAATACAGGATGTAGAAGTGTGGATATAAAATAATATTTTTGGTTACAAAAATAAAACAATCCAGTTTTAATTGTTTACAATACCTTCATATCTAAATAATCAAAAAAGCATGTTAGTGAATCTGTTCTTTACTGTCAGACTGGTTATGTTGTAGAATTCTTAACCACAAGAGGTGGTGGTGGGATATTTAAGAACAGAATTAAAAAATGGATTGGATGTCTTTCTTGCAAAAAAAATTTAGTAAAGGATATTGTGGGAGTGATAAATCCAGTAAATTTATCCAAATGTCGTTTTTGGGTTCAGGAAGGAATTGTTTACCCCCGTAATATTAAATTAGCAACCACCACACTAGGGTTTTTCTATTGTATTTTTCTGGATCAACATAATTCAAATTCATGAAGTTCAATGGATGTGTGTTTTTTTAAAACTTTTGCAACTATGATCTCTTGTATAAAATCTCCCTAAAGTTGAAGTGAACAACCTGTCGCTCTCCAGCTGTGACTTTAAAATCCAGCAATCCTGAGAGGGATTTATGTGACTTGTAGTTCCCCTACAGCTGGAGACTCACAGTTGCATTTTATTTTCAGCCTACATATCCATATGCCTAAAACCCAGATGTGAGTGAAAATACAATGAAAGACTAGAAAATAATGCAATTGCACTCAGGATCAGTTATATCAGCCATTCACTTGCAAGAGGCTCTTCACATGACAAGGACAAAGTTGTATAAATGTAGAGCTATACAGAAAGACCTAGGTGGCAGCTGGTCATTTTAAGGAACAATGGAATAGGTAGCAGTTAAAATCCAGAAAACTAACTAAATTAATCCACAAAATTAGGTGCCAGAAATACATTATATTAGACTCCATAGCTACTGCACATGTATCCTGGGATTTATCCAGCCATGGACTGCACAAATCAGAAATAATTACCCAAATCACACTGCAAAGGTATTATACATAATGCATCTAGCAGTCTGCTATAACTTTGTTTCACAATCCTGGAGCACATAGGCTTTAGAAATTTAGAAAAAAAGACAAGATGGCAAATAAAGATCAACAAAGTGTCAAGTGAAATTCTGCCCCTAACCCCAATGAGTTACAGTGTGATTGTATTTGAAAATGACAGGAAGCTGTGCCAGGGAGTGAGTATAATTTGGATGCCAATACTCATGTAACACCAGCAAAGCTCTCCTTATCTACTCTACACAGCACCCAGAACATATTTTAGTATGACAGCAGCAGGGTGTAATATAATACACACATACAAGAAAAAGAGACCATATGCCCATATTAAACTGAGCTAATCACTTAAGAACAAAACACAGTCCCCGTTTATTCTAATATTAGACATCAGTCACTCCTATGAACAATGGCATGATAAGAATTTACATAACCCAAGCCAGCAGGAAAGATACTGATCATATTAATAGAAATGTACCAACAGCATTACCATGTGCAAATGAGTATGACTCTCTCACATATTGTTTCTATTAAAAAAAAGACCTCTTCTACCAGCCGCTTGAAAGAAGCAGTCATATGACAACCCTTGTAACAGACAGTAATTATGATCTGAACCTCTGGCTGTACTATCAGTCCCAGTGTTACTGACTTCACACTATTCCATGGATAATTAGAGCACTGAACTCATCACTGTGTAGAGCCAGGCCAGTGTCATGGGTTGTGCTGAGCTGCCGCATTGGGGAGTGAGTCAGGGGGTGGACTGCGGTTCTGCATCGCGCTCCAGAGCAGAGAATGGTCAGAACTCATTCAATGGACAGCACTGCCAGAATGACAGTACCATTACAATGATACACGGATTTCCCATTCACTTACAATGTAACAAGTCATTGTACTCATCCTAAGCATGTAACACAAGCTGTTCAGACTGTAATAAAACTAGCATGTAAAAGAGGAAGAAGGCTACTTACACGTTGCAGGCAGCAGGGTGACACTTGAGACTGCTCAGTGTTCCCAGATAAAGTGCACAATGACCGGGTTGCTCCAGGGGAATCCTTATTCCTAGCTCTACTGTAAAGTCAGCAGGTTTCCCACATACTGCTGCGAGGCTACTGCTGCACCAACAACGTATCCAAACAAGTCCAATGCAGCAGAAGCTATAGCTCCCCCTTCATGCATTCCCCTTAAAGCCACAGCTTTGCATTTCTTCTAGGACTCGCCAGTCTCTGTTGAGCTTTCTGTGTCAACGGAAAATACTCTTTAAATAGTGGAAATAGGAGTTCCCGTAAGGAGAGCACATCACTGCCCCTGGTACCGTTAGATGTGCCGGAGGCAGGTGTGGGCACTGAGCATGCTCAGTTGCTGACTGATGAGCACTGGCGGCCATGTTTAAGGGCACCGGGCATGCTCAGTTAGCACATAGAGTGGTAACGCCGCCATGTTTAAGTGAGTCGCTCATGCCCAGTTTAGTTTAGTTAGTTGGATGTGTGATGTGGTTTGAAATTGTTTGCCTTGTGTAACTCATAAATAATAGATGCTGAGAGATGTATAGGGGGCAAGAGAAGGGATCATATGCATTTGGTCGGTATTAAAAAATAAATAAGAACATTGTTAGGGACAGTTAATGTACTTTGTGCCTTTATTTTTATATTGTTCACTTTGCAGAGGACAACTAGGAAAAAATTATGCTATGGGGCTGGGGGCCAGGAGACCCCCTGTGCAGGTCCTATAATAGGCTACCTTCAGGGGCGCACGCAGGATTTTTAGGGGGGTTTCCCCCCCACCCAAGAAAAAAAAAGCAGCTCCGTTTCGGCAGCACTGTACTATACAATAGCCGCAGCGCTGTCAAAGAAGCGTCCGCGGCGGTGCTGTATACAATACAGCACCGCCGCTTTGACAGCGCCGCGGCTGCTATATAGTACAGTACCGCTATGTGGGACACTTCGTTAGCGGAGGGGAGGGGTTTCTGGAGACCCAGAAACCCACCTTGCGTGCGCCCCTGACCTTGACTGGGTCAATGGGCCTCCTGCATTTTTTTCCCTTTAAAAGGTTTGAATAGGCTGCGAGTCTTGCCCGCCCACTCCTGGTTATGCTGGTGTCTGAACTAAATTTGCATTAATTTGGGGGCCATATTGCTTCTTCTATTGTAATGTTTAAAGTAAAAAATAATATTTCCTGTCACCTACTCATATTGACCTATTAGTGCCATTTTGTGAGCTGGACCATTATTCATAAGAATACAGATTATGCTATTACTAAGAACCAGTGACGTGCCTGGGTGATACCTGTTTTATTTCACAATATGCTAAAATATGCTAGCAAGTTTCATTTTATTAATACAGTTCAACGCTTTTGTTATTTAGAAAAACTTCCTCTTTATGATAAATTGCTAAAAACAAATACTTGACAGAACAGGAAACAAACGGGCAGTTGAAAAGAAACCTGCTATAAAAGTAATGAATAATCAAATACTGCAATATAATCTGTTTTTGGAACAGCACATTTATTATAGCTGAAAAAAAAGTTAAGTGTCTTTGCGGATGTTATTTTTATTGCCAACAAAGCCGCCATGAGGTTAATCTGGCCCGGTACAGTAACTTCTTGGGGCCACTTACATAGTCGCCAAAGGGTGTGTGGCCACACCAGGTTGGTGGTTATTCCCACTACAATGGCAGGCCAGGACCCCCAGATAAAAATTGCCCCTCCTCGGCACCCCTGATTACCCATATTATATGTCATGGCCGTACAACAAATATGCCTACCTGTTACCTCTCAGAACTTGGAAATTGCTATTAAAGAACACCTCAACCCAACACTTAAAATTTATTTTTTGGCAGAGTTCAATAAGTTAAGATTAAATAAAGAGTACAGTTTAGCTGAGGCATTCTTCGGATTTAACAGGTCTCCTGGTTCTGGTCTCCTCTATGCTGCTAAGGGTTGGCATGTTTCAGACAGGCAGTGATGTTGTTACTGTCATTCTCCTGGAAATGGGAAATTCACTGTGTGTAGGTCATCAATAACACCACTGCCTGTTTGAAACTAGCTCTTAGCAGCATAGCGGAGAGCAATACCGGACTGCTAGAGGCACTGGAGGACCCACCGGAGGACAGGAACACTGAATCACTGGTAAATAATATTTTCAACTTAACATACTGCACACTACAACATTTTCATTTATTTGTGTAGTTTTGCTTTAATTTTGATGACGATGAGAAAAGTATGTAGTAGTACATACCAATCATATCTATGACATGAGTGGTTGACAAGCTAATAGGACATGAACTAATTAGATCATTTATTAATGCCAGATTCAAGACTATACATAACATTGCCAAAGTTAATGGGCAAAAGCATTAAACATGTTATATGTCATATGTTTTAGATGTGTGGTGTCTTATACAGTGGATTGGGATACTTTGGGATGTAGTTGGTTTTTTTTGTTTATTTCAACTATAATTTTTTTTATGTATATAACTGAAGCCTCTGTGAGAAAAGGGTAACTTGAGAGTAGTTATAAAGAGGAAAGAGAGCGTAATAGGCCACAATAAGGGACGGATGTAATTGATCGAAGCTTGTGGACACACAATAATTGGTCCTTTCAGCTCATACACTACTTGCCCTTTATACACAGAATATTCCAAAGCTTTGTCACTTAGCTACACAATTCACCTCAAATTTAGTCCTGACTTAAAATGAGAGGTACGTCCTTTTGTGTGGGATATCTTTGCCTTTTTTCACATTGCGCATACCCAGAAAGTGAACGTACTGTGGCTATTCAGACCTGCGGGAGGGAAGGGGGTGTTGTAACCTAGGTAATGTACAATAAGGGCGTGTATGGATTCAGACTGGGACATAGTCGCAGACGCTGCTGAAAAGGTGGTTTTATTTGCTGGTGGTCAGGGTCGATGTAAGCAGCGGATGATGTTGATGATGCTGATGAACATCCGAACTAGACAACCACTTGTAATTTGTGTGATGTTTGCAAATCATTCGCAGACGCTTATTGAGACTTTAGTAGTCTCTCAGCCATAGATTAGGGTTTGCCGAGCATATTGTAGAAAGATTAATTTTTTTTGTACGCATGCCGGGAAGTTGTAAAGTTGTACCTACTGTATTAGCTAGATTATTCAAGATTAAATAATGCTTCATAGCAATTGTGTTTGTAACATATCAAATAAGAGGTTTTTAGTAAGTTGGACGTAAGTGTCTGAGGCATACTTACCAACTTTTTTCAGTTGGTGTCCAGGAGACTCTCTGTGGCAGGTGGGGGGGCGGGACTCTGAAATCACGTCATTTTGGCCCCGCCCCCGCGACGTAATGACGCAAATCGCGTCATTTCACAGCGGGGGCGGGGCCAAATGCCGCGATTCCCGGCTAATCACGGCATTTTGGCACTAATTAGAGCAGATGCGGGAGATTGCCACACTCTCCCGGGAGTCCGGGAGACACACCCGAAATGCGGGAGTCTCCCGGACATTCCGGGAGAGTTGGCAAGTATGGTCTGAGGGTGTGTCTGTTGTCAAACAAAGACAGCTGCTGCACATTCAGAACTGGGGGCATTTTCAGCTCTGAATACGGCGTATATACACTTACACTTGTGTTCAATTTTTTCAGTCGCAAGTTCCGCTTTGTTAATGTTCCACCCCACCTCCAATAAGAAACCCTTTGTACTGACAAAATGAGTGACTGCATAATACAGCGGATACAGACCTTCCCAATGAAGACAGAACATTTTAGATAAACTCTACATTAGTAGTTCCCAACCAGTTTCATGTGAATATTCTTTTATTGCCACACTAGTGTTAAATAATGTATAAAATATAATAATGAAGAAATGTTGTTACACTGAAACAAGGCAAATCCTGTCTGAATCCTTTTATTCTAAATTAAATTATAGACCAGATACCATTCCCGTTGCAGAATTTTAACTTCTTTTAAAGATTTTAAAGATGTTTATCTTAGATAAGAGAATGGAATATTTCTGTAATTAAGAATAAAAAAAAAAGTAAAGATGATACCTTTAATGGCTATGTATATGGTAATCACTTCAAGCTTTCAGGGTTGTTTATTTGCCAGTTGGAAGGGCTTGTAGTAATTACATATAGCCATTAAAGGTATCACCTTTATATTACTTTTGTTATTTTTCTATACAAAAGTATTACACTGGTTTTTTTTAACTATTTTACCACTAAACTGTACCGCCCTCTATGATGTTTTTCCTATAATGCTTAAATCCTGATGATCCACCAAACCTATTAAGGAACTATCCAAATCATAAAGAGAGTGTATCTGACTGATAAAACACAGGAGAATAATTTACATAATTTACATAATGACCTTTTTAGGCTATTAGATGTATTAATAGTAAAAAAAAATGTAAAAAAGCCACAAAAGGGGATTTTTCTCAGCCATTTTTAAGCCACGTGAGTTTCCTTTGGTTGAAATGAATTAGCAGTTAGCAATTAAGGCATGGTAGCCAGTACAGGGCATTCAAACTATAGTGATTAGCACAAATTAATTGTAGATTTGAAAAGAGATCCGTAGTTTCAGTTTTCCAAAGGGTAATATATTTTTATTTCTTTTTTTTTTAGTGTTTTATGGGTTCCCTTAAGTACTTCTGTTATTTTATGGCTTAGGAAAGTTTAGATGGACAGAGATTATTTGTAAAGCAATATATATTTTGAATACAAAATTACTTACTACTATTAGTTAGAACTTGATAGCAAGTTCCATTTAAGCCGCCTGTTTGATAATGTGGCTACAGAATCAGATTGAGTGCAGAATTTAACTCATAAGATCAGTCATCATATTGCTACTCATATTATTAAATAAAACTACAGTAGGGAATCTTATTTGCACTGTATAACTTACGCATACATGTTTTACTGAACATATACAGGGACGCTCAGTGATCTGAAACCCTGTTTCTAAATTTCTACCTTTACTAATTAAATAACTTCCAGTCTATTGTTCACTGCCTTTGCAGCTGCCTGTTTCGCTATAATCTATACAGTAACACACACACATGCATGTATATACATATATAACACATTAGTGAGCATAGGTGCTTTACCCTGGGAATGAGAATGGATACAGTATCACATACATATCTCATGAGAGGTCATTGTTCGCCACGTCTCCAGTATTGCTGCAGGGAAATTCTTTAACTATTGCTATTAAGCGTCTAGCCTGAAGAAAATATCCATATCAGTTTTTATGGAAGCAAACTGTTTCTTCTTTCTTTCTTCTTTTTTTTTTATTTCAAACCAATGTCTTAGGGCATTCAAAAACAGCTCAGTGATGTTAGTTCCAGTGTTCTGTAACCCTTGTACATCTGAATGGCATTATGGGAGAATATCAGTTATTACAACCCTCCATTCACAAATCCATCCAGATTATGGGGTCTATTTAAACGCCAGCATTACTATTATTATTATTTATCATCGTCGCTTTTTGTTATTTGTCAAAGAGATAACATCGGAGAAACCAAGGGCCTAATTATCAAAGCTTATGGCTGTCCCCATAGACCTCTGTGGGGACAGCAGCATTTGTTAATTTAGTAAGCCGCGAATAAAAAGTAATGTCATGTCAGGATGGCGTTACTGGTTATTTTCCATGGAATCCAGCTGAAGCCTCTCCTTGGATCCTTCACCAGGAAAGCGCTATTCTCATGTGCATAACACTTTCTCTATTCGTCGCCAGCGAATAAATAGACCCCTATGTGCTAAGACACTTATTAATCCACTTAAGCACGGGTAGTATAATATGTTATTTAGTTATTTATTATTATGGATTATTTCAGGGGTTATTTCCACTTGAAAGGGAACTCCTTATATGATTTTATTTAATGTCAACCAAGTGATAATGCTAATTTATGTTATTATAGGTTTATGTTGTATTTTGGTGAAACTTAGATATATTGAGCCTGATTCACCAAGGAACGTAAATGCCGATACTGTGCGTATAATCTGCAAATTTGATCTGCGCATCATGCCCAGAACTGGACTATATGCAACTAAACGCAGCAACGTTCAATTCATCTGCATACACAAAGCACAATACTACAGCTTACGATTATTGGGAGGGAATGGGGTGGGGAAGGGGCGTTCGCCCGTAGTCAATGTACAGTAAGGGCGCGCCAAGCTCGAGCGCACACCACCACGTCCAATTCCAGCATTGGACATCTCAAAGGTACTTGTTTTTCTACCGTATCTCTTGCTCCAGCTACAGGGCTAGTCTAAGTCCTGATTACTAGTGATGACAGTCACGTATGTATGCTATAACATTTACAATCAGGAGCAACTTGTAAAAATATATTTTATGTACATTAGACATTAAGATCATCCTAATGTATTTCATCTTTTTTTTAACGTTTTTTTCATTATTGCCTATATTATTAGCAGGTTATATGATTATTTTTTTTTCTGTGCATTCAAATTTATATTCTACATAGGTTTTGGATGTGTCCTGCGGTGTCTTGTGTAGTAGAGCTGAGCAGACCTATACCCAGATTCATCAGTGCACACTGATCCGCTGCTTGTTGAGTTCGGGCGTGCTTATGCCCGATTTCTGTGCGTTTTAAAGCAAACGCACGTTGCTCTCAGTTTGCCTGCCTTGATGAGTCAGGTCCATTGTTTTTATTCTATCTGCTTCTAAGCTGGAGATTTCAGCCAAAATACAAGAGGGTTTTATTTTTACCGTGTCACACAGTCTTTGGGGGGAATTCAATTGACGGTGAGATTTTTTTTAACACCGCATTAAGGCATTTTAACGCTGTTTTTTATCATTTTCGAGCGGGTAAACTTTACCCGCGATTCAATTCCATTTTTACCGCTCAGTTTTTTTCATGAAACAGTCCTCTCGCGCTCCAGTAGAAGGTCTATTGAAAGAATAAGGTGAATGAGAGGCCACCGCGTTAAAAGCTATTCAATTGTTTTTTAACGCGGCGGGTTAAAAAATGCTTCTGAAGTGTTAAGCATCCCCCAAGGGAACATGAAATACCAACGCAATGTGGCACTATTTTAGTCCCAGCTTGTCCAATACGACAGACCAATGTTGAAAGGCTATATAGCAGGCTAGTCTGTAATTGGAAGGTGATGGGTCTTTTTTAACACCGCGTTAAGGCATTTTAACGCTGTTTTTTTTTTATCATTTTCGAGTGGGTTAACTTTACCCGCGATTCAATTCCATTTTTACTGCTCAGTTTTTTCTCATTAAACGGTCCTCTCGCTCCAGTAGATAACTGTAGCATAAGGGTCGCATGTTAGGGCCCTGGAATGTTAAAACCATGTAAGCATCCACTGTTTGAAAATATAATACTCTGGGCTCTCGCATTACTGCCACTTCCCTATTCATTACTACAGTAGAACTTGGCTGTCAGTCACAACTTGCTATGGGCAACACCACTTTTGTTTCACTACACTAATTTCCATAAATATCACACATTTTGCTACACTCTGCAAAACTCTTCGCTATTAACTATGAAACTGACTTGTTTCTTTTCCACCTTAGGACAATCTCCTTTCAATTTCCAGCAAGAAAGTACATACTAATACTGTGCATAGATTTAAATATGTAGATATGTACTTATACGTGCTAAGGCAGATTTTCAGGTTCGGTACAACTATTGCCAAGTCATGCGTCCTGAACAATTCTATTAAGCAACGAGGTACCATCCGAATGCTGGTAAATGAGACACTTGTGTTCTATAACTTGGTACAGGAAATTGGTTAGAAGAGGAAATGGCATAAGCAGGTCTAAATATTCTGCATGACAGAGCACAGTTTGCGAAGGTTTTAGGGCCTTACTGTTGTGCACACTCTGTAGTGAAAGTGAATACAGCAACAAAATGATCTTCAAATAGAATTGCACCTCTGTTGTAGACATTATATATATATATATATATAATATATATATATATATATATATATATATATATATATATATATATATATATATATATTCACACTCCAGCAGTCTCATTGTTAACCACCTTTTAACTACTATTATATTCTCTCTAGACTGTAAGCTCTCACGGGCAGCGTCCTCTCTATCTACTGTCTCATGTTCGTCTACAGGTTGTCTCCTTTGAATATCCTGTAATGTACTTTGCTACATTCCATGTGAGTTCCCACAGTTTGTGCTACTTATGTGTAACTGCCTCATGTATTTGTAATTTTGCTCACTGTCTTAGTTATATCTTATCTGTATTTGTGCAGTTGTCTGGCGCTGTGGAATCTGTGGCACCTTCTAAATAAATAATAATAATAATTATTCACATCAGTAATCGAAGTGAAAATTTAGAAGTGGCAGGATGGAGAGTGTATGTAAATGGAATTTGATAGTTTTACAATGAAAGCAGTAGGGTTGGGTACGAAATTTTGACAATGAAAATGTTGACATTTAGAATGTTAACACCATAAAGTTGACAGTAAGAATGTTGACACAGTTAAAAATGTCAACTTTATGCATGTTGACAGGTTGTAAAGTTGACATTCACAATGTCAACATAAAGCATTCAATTTAAACCGGCGATTAGATAAAAAGAACAGGTGGCAGTGTGCCCTAACACCATGACCCACTGGCACATATAGTGCACCAAAGAAAAATATAAATAAAACACAAATACCTCTGTAAAAAATCTTTAATTGTAATAAAAACACTGCTACACAAACCCTCATTTACCCTCTTTATTGCTCACCTACATCCAGGGTTCTTCATCTGTAACAAATCCAAACGAACCTTGCTTGGCAAAACAAAAAATCAAAATACATCCAAAGGTCTTCATATGTTATAGATCCAAATGATGCTCGCCTGGTAAAACAAAAATAACAAATATATCCAGGGGTCATCATCATTTGTTTTTGTTTTTTTTACTGTATTACCAGCAGTATTGCTGGTTTAAATTTAATGCTTTATGTCTACATTATGACTGTCGACATTCTCAATGTCGACATTTGAACCCTGTCGACCTAATGAGCATGCCAACATTTGAACTCTGTCGACCTAATGAGCATGCCGACATTCTCAATGTCGACCTTTTAACTGTGTCGACATTCTGACTGTCAACATTCTGATGTCTACATGTTCATTGTCGACATTTCGACTACATCTCAAGCAGAAGGTGCTGTTTAGGTAACATATTTAAAAATGTCAGTGTGGTTTTTAAAATGTTGGAAATCCTTTTACTGCTGTTTTTTTGCCGTTAATGCCCTAACCTGTCCACCTTGTCATATCTCACAATGAATAGAAACCATTCTTTATTGAGTGTCATTTCAAAATTCATCATTTACTGTTGCCAGCTTATATTCTTTCATTCAATGACAACCTGTGGGCTGAACAGTTTCAATTGACTTCTTAATCCCCAGAAACTAATATGGTAATGGTAATTTAATGAGGATGATTTACTCAGTTGCAGATGACTGTCCTGCCAGTGACATACATGATACTTATCATTTTTCATTATAACATTTACTGACAGTACATGACTTCTTTCAGATGATACCAGGTAAATCATTTTTAAAGGTTTGGAATAAAGATAAATGACTTCTAACTCTACAACCTATAGCTAGTGCCTGCAAGTAAAACTGACTTGAATGACTGAATGTTCTCTTCTGCAATCAAACACATGTATTACAGTTCGAAACACGTCTACTATAGTAAAGGTGCAGTTAGAAATGTATGGGCTGATACAGAGTGAGTACTACATCTGTTTGTGTAGCGCATCTTGCGCAAAATTGCTCTGCGCATACTCATAAAAGTGGCTGCACACATAGGTGTCTATGCAGATTTGCATGATTCTGGCCCTTACACCCACTATCACCTGTTGGGACAGGGGAAGGAAGGAACTTTATAATGCAGACTGAGGACAGCGAAGGGGGGAACCACGCAATTACGAACAGATGCAAGCTAAACATAGATGGATATACTCCTGTTATTATTTGCAAGTAGTTAATATCAGATATAATGATGACAATTGCAGGCAACAGCGAACCACTTGTGATTGGCTGTTTGCAAATGCTCCTCTGACCCTGATAGGTGCTTTCTTCGTTGTACGTACTTATATTATGCTTTTTTTTCTTTTGCTTAAGTACATTTATTTCTTTACATTTTTCACTTATGCAACACAGTAGGTGCTTCTACTGTAATAGATGTTTTTGTGGTTTTATTGATGCCTAATAGTGAGAACACACACAAACAAAATAAATGGTTATAAGCCTGGGAGTAGGTGTATGTGACTTATGCCTGGCGTACACTGGGTACATATACTACTGGTGTAGACCTGTGGGTATCTAGTAGAATTTGTCCGCAATTGTGACTTTCTTAGTGACTTGCAATTTATACCAGTGATTTGGGCGGCCAACTCTGCTGTTGCTGTAAGTTACAGTGCTGAAAGTGGACCGTTCATTACAAACAAATTACTCCTGAAATACAGTTTATTACAATAAATAAGGTTTATTTGACACCAGAGCTCCTAGCTATCCCTAAATTTCTAGGGATAGACCTAGACTTCAAAGACTTGTCCATAGAAATGTTTGTTTTTGTAAATGTCCCCAGTTTCTATTCATTACCAATTTCCCAGAAAAAAACTCCTCTTATTCTGTGTATTTAATTAACTTATTGAAATCTGTTTTTATTCTCTGGGCTTCATAACTTAAAGGGGTAGTAAAGCCAAAATAACTGCAGTATTTATAATTAACTAAATAAGTCCATCATGCTCTCAGTTAATTATCTATCATGTTGGGAGGGTGACGCTTCTCTACCTAAACAAGCAGACAGTGCACTGTGTGGATTTCTTGATTCCTGTGTTTAACAATCACATTGCTCGCTAATATCTACTAATATCTATTGCCTCAGGTAGAACATGCAGCTAACAAAGGCCCGGCACTTCTCTCCAGTTCACTAAAATGTAATGGGAACCAAGATTCCTGCCCACATATGGCATTTATCTTTCTGGGACCCTCAAAAATATTAGAAGTGTCAGACTAGCCAAACACAGGGTTAAATAGCATCTGGAAAATAAATATAAAACATTAATCTATGTTCAGGTTGGGCTTATGGTAACGATTAAAACACCTTGACCACCATTGCCCAATGCCCCTTCCACATCTGACAGTCATCACTTGCCACAATCACTGCACAGATCCACGATAAACGTGTGCCAAAGCCATCAGATATCAAACCTAAGTCTAGCAAACATTTCGTAAAGATGGCTTCAAATAAAGACATGGAGGATCCATGTGAAAGACAGACCCTCCTGCACTGTCTTAAGTGCATCATATTGCCTAATAACATGCACCAGTCATAACTCACCCTGCAATGAAAATAACAACCCTCTACGTAGCGTATCAGTCTTGCACCTCTGGATGCAGAAAGAATTACTTCCTAGTTGCTCGTCACCCACTCTTCTATTACTCTTGGAAACACCATCACTAATTCACAAAGCCCCAAAGAACGCTCTACCGAACACCACTTCTAACAAAGCTTCTTCAAAGGCCAGCGAGTAAACACGCCTGACCATGTCTAGGAGCGTAAAATAAGCTGGCCTTGCCTATAGCTTCAGTACATAATATAATGTCATCTTTATGTATGCGTGAGGATTATATCTTACTCTCCTGGAACCTGTAGTAGCCGGTCATTCACCTCAAGCTTTGCTATGACTAGACCACGTAGATGCTGCAATAGATACTTGAATCAGGCTCACAAGCTTGTTTCCACAATCTCCCATAGCAACGATAGACATTCTATTCATTCTAGGTCTACAGACCAGATACTAATCTGATGATTATCTCAAATCTCAGCCACAGTAACAATTAGGAACAGTTCTAGCAAGGAAAAATATCTTCAAATACCACATTCCCACCAGTACAGGGGGCAGGGTATATAGTTGTTTACCCTGCGCCCACCCACTTACCCAAAAATCATCCCAAAGCCACATGTACTCGCTGTAAATAAACAAAAAGCAATATTACTAACTTCAGTGACCATAGGAATGACCATTACTACCCTGCAAACACGCATATCATACTACTAAGTATTGCACATGGGATCTGGTTGTCCATGTAAAATTGGTGGACTTCTTGATACACCTCATGCAGGACAAGCAAAAACAGAAGGTCTTATAAATACTGCATGTGTTTTAAAGTTACTTTTTTGGCAGCCACAAACTATTCACTCAGACCCCCAAAACAACGCCAACACAGCAGCCTAAATACCATATTCGCTGTATCAATTTCACTAACACTATGACAATGGCATAGGTTATTCCCATAGAGAGGGACCTGAAATTTTGTAAAAAAAAAATATAGTTCAACAAATACTGGTAAAAAAAACTAATGTCTTGTGAGCAACAAAAAGAAAAGCATTGAGGTATTGAATAACTGAGTTAGAGCCCATCTTATGACCCACAACCCATGCCACATCTGCAAACCTTACCACAGGAACTCCCGTCAAAAGATGACTCTATAGCTGCCTGTGCTCTTACTTGAGTATTTGGACTTAACCTTGCATTCTCCAGCAGGGTAATGGTGCGTACACCTAGCGTCCCATTGGGTCAGATGTCAAGGAACCCACTACTGCTTCTCCTTTGAGATCCACAATTAGACGGTTTTGTCTATTTTATCTGCCTGATTCCCCTTCTCATTGCCTAGCTCTGGCAAGTAGTCTAATGTACCCGCTTCAAGTACATCAAAGAAATGGAACTCCCCCTATGCTCTACATGAGACGTCGTTGCTATTTTTTATAGTTCTTTATTATATTTATTATCATTTATTTCTATAGCGCTAATCATGGAACCAACTTTTATTTCAACTTTATTATTGGTCTTTCGAAGCCACCTGATCTCACTCTCCCCCTAAAGTCTCTGACAATATACCTTATATTACATAGATTTCTATAGGTCACTGCACATTTCTGCATATTGTACATGTTGTAAACGGTTAAAGTACATGTATTTAATTACGCTCTGATGTGTGAGTGTATTATTCAATGACAAGCAGATTCTGCTATGTGTCATTTACAATAGGGGGAAGATGATAGTGCTGAATTTTCAGCTTTGTGAATCACATTTCACAAATCAATTACAGAATAATGATAACATCTTAAATGAAAAGGAAAAGCAGCTGAAGAAACACTCTCGTTAAGCTGAGCCCCCTGACTAGGCATTACATAGATATGTGGTGATTCACATGCTGTGGGGGGCTAACAGATTACTTAATAAAGATCTATGTCTAACTCACTCCCTGTGCTGGGATTCAGAGACCTGGTAAAAGATGTGGAGCTATACAACGGGCTCCTATCAATGTTGAAAACCGCAGTTTAGTAAATCTAGCCCTTTGAGTATGTGTACAACTTGTGTACAGTACGCACGCAAAAACAAAAAGCGTATAGTATCTTTTTGTTTTGTTTACTTCAAATTTCAAGTATAAGCAATATAAATATATAACATGTGCCCCTTCTGTAACACACTGTGCCCGCTTCTGTATCACACTGTGCCTCTTCTGTATCACACTGTGCCCCTTCTGTAACACACTATGCCTCCTGGCCCTCTACACCATTACACTATGCCCCCTGACCCCCTACTCTATCACACTGTGCACCCTTCTGTATCACACTGTGCACCCTTCTGTATCACACTGTGCCCCTTCTGTATCACACTGTGCCCCTTCTGTAACACACTATGCCTCATGGCCTTCTAGAGCATCACTCTATGCCCCCTGGCACCCTTCTGTATCACACTGTGCACCCTTCTGTATCACACTGTGCCCCTTCTGTATCACACTGTGCACCCTTCTGTATCACACTGTGCACCCTTCTGTATCACACTGTGCACCCTTCTGTATCACACTGTGCCCCTTCTGTAACACACTGTGCCCCTTCTGTAACGCACTGTGCCTCCTGGCCCTATACTTCATCACACTGTGCCCCCTGGCCCCCTTCTCTATCACACTGTGCACCCTTCTGTATCACACTGTGCCCCTTCTGTAACAACTGTGCCCCTTCTGTATCACACTGTGCCCCTTCTGTAACACACTATGCCTCATGGCCTTCTAGAGCATCACTCTATGCCCCCTGGCACCCTTCTGTATCACACTGTGCACCCTTCTGTATCACACTGTGCAACTTCTGTATCACACTGTGCACCCTTCTGTATCACACTGTGCACCCTTCTGTATCACACTGTGCACCCTTCTGTATCACACTGTGCACCCTTCTGTATCACACTGTGCCCCTTCTGTAACACACTGTGCCCCTTCTGTAACGCACTGTGCCTCCTGGCCCTATACTTCATCACACTGTGCCCCCTGGCCCCCTTCTCTATCACACTGTGCACCCTTCTGTATCACATTGTGCCCCTTCTGTAACAACTGTGCCCCTTTTGTATCACATGTTGCCCCTTCTGTAACACACTGTGCCTCCTGGCCCTCTACACCATCACACTGTGCCCCCTGGCGCTCTTCACCATCACACTGTGCCCCTTCTGTAACACACTGTATCCCTGTCCCCTTGACCATCCCACTGTGCCCCTTCTGTAACACACTGTGTCCCTGGCCCCCTTCACCATTAAACTGTGCCCCTTCTGTAACACACTGTTCCCCTGGTCCCCTTCACCATCACACTATGCCCCTTCTGTATCACACTGTGCCCCTGGTCACCTTCACCATCACACTGTGCCCCTGGTCCCCTTCACCATCACACTGTGCCCCTTCTGTAACACACTGTGTCCCTCGCCCCCTTCACTATCACACAATGCCCCTTCTGTATCACACTGTGCCCCTGGTCGCCTTTACCATCACACGGTGCCCCTTCTGTATCACACTGTGCCCCTGGTCCCCTTCACCATCACACTGTGCCCCTTCTGTATCACACTGTGCCCAATGTCTCCGTTCCTTTACTTACCTTTTACTTAGCCTTTTTTGTTCTTTTTCTCTGCTCTCTTCTGTCTTCTTTGATGCTGAGAAATGAATCTGATGGCATCATTGACATCATCCCTGACATGCAGTGAGAGGGGAACAGGGAGGAGGGTGCCCTTTCCCAGGCGCCACCGGATTGGTAGTTATAATTATTATTATTTTTTATTTAATGGACGCCGGCAGTGGCAGCGAGCCCCATTACCGTTGCCGTGCACTGGCCGCACCGCTGGTAGTTCCGCATCTGAATCCGACCTTTGATTTCATTACATCTCACCTGGGCACATTGCACCATATTAATAAATTAGCCCTTTCTCAAATGAACTAAAACCAATAATCCAGTTTATCTATGTCACACGCCAGTCCCATAGTTAGGTGCCGGCGCTGTGACTTTCCCTTTAAGAACCATGATTCTGCTTGCTTCTGCCTTAGAGACATTACTTTCACAGGTGTTCCTGGCTACTGTGATCTGGACCATCTCCCAAACCCCATTGGTCCTGCAGCACTATATTAACCTCCCATGTTTATGGGCTCATTGCCTGTTCTTCGTGTTACTCTGGTTGCATTTGGATCTGGCTGTGTACCTTTTCCTTCCGTGTGTCCGTTACCTGTTCGCTGGACTATACTCCTCACCGCTGTTCCCCTGCAAGCTGTAACTCCTTACCGCTGTTTACCTGCAAGCTGTAACTCCTTACCGCTGTTCACCTGCAAGTTGCAAACTCCTCACCGCTGTTCATCTGCAAGCTATAACTCCTCACCGCTGTTCACCTGCAAGTTGTAACTCCTTACCGCTGTTCACCTGCAAGCTGGAACTCCTCTCCGCTATCGTGTTGAACAAGTATCGTGAGTTGTTGCTAATCCTGTGCCTTATCTATTGGTTCAACTTTACGTCTGGTTGGCTGAGATTGCTGCATCTCGCTGTTAGAGCTACTAGCAAGTTACCTGTCACCTGTAGTTCCACGTCTGACACGGGTTATCCTTACTCTGCTGTTACCTGTTTACTGGACTGTTATTGTGAACTACTCGTTGTGCCGGTGGCTAGTACTTGGGCTCAAGTTACGTGTTTCTGTTCAGTTGCTTCATACTACAGCGAACTTACCATTGCAGTTACAATGAATCCTGCTACCTGTAGTTCCACGCATGGTTCAGATACTACTCACGTCTCTGCTACTTCTAGGCAACATTCTACTGCATGTGTCAGTGTTCATCCAAGTCCTTGGGTGATGTTTAACGCTTAATGCTCTACTTAATAAGTATCACAGCGATTCCAGTACCACCTGCTATGTTGAGTCATCGCTACTCTCGGATCAGCTAAGTTCTATATACTACTCTGTTGGGACTGTAAGCTGTACCAGTGATTCACATTCATCTGCTGTGTGGTTCTCTATTGGATCCTAGTGTTCTTGTTTATCATCACTGCGTTGAACTGTATATCATCTCATCTCATGCTGTTGCCAAGGGTTACTGACTATGAAGTAGCATATGTGATTTGTGTCTGCAATACAACGAATTGCCATGTATTCATCTCTGCCAATATATATATTTATTTCCTTCCATTCCTGTTGTACCAACATTCAATACACTACGTTGCAGCACTACTACTTTCTCCTGTGTTATTATTGATGCTTGTAAGCCGTGAACTTATCCTGAGAATATCATTGTGTTCTGCCTCCACCATCCTCTATAGAGGCAAGGGATCTGCAAAAAACCCTCAGAGCCGTGACAATCTATTTTAAATAAATACTTCAGTCAAATCTTTTATATCAGACCAATGGGGTTTTACTTTGCAATTTTGATGTCACTTAATTTTTCCTGCGTTTATAATGGGGCTATTTGTTCATGTAATTCTTACTTATTAATTACTTACTTATTTTTAATAGTCATGCATGGTCTGTTCTAAACAAATCATGTTTTAATGATTTTAGTATTTCAACGAATCCAATATAAAATTCTTCTACTAACATACAAGGCCGTCAACAAAATTGCACTGACATACATTTCCTCACTTGTCTCAAAATATCTTCCAACTCGACACTTCCATTCTGCACAAGATATGTGTCTCTCTTCCACTCTCATCACATCCTCCCATGCTCGGTTACAGGACTTTTTTCGGGCTGCACCCACTTTGTGGAATTCCCTCCCTCGCACAGTAAGACTTTCCTCTAGTCTTTAAAGTTTCAAGTGTTCTCTGAAAACCTACCTCTTCAGACAAGGTTATGATATTCCTCAACCACCATCTTAATCTCCCCTATTACCATCCTCTACACAGCTAACACAAGACAACAACCCTCTGACCAACATTGGTACACACACAGCCCACTCAATACATTTACCTTTGTATTCTAGCTGGTCCATTGTGCAATATGATGTAGCACAGGTCCTTGTGTTTCAAACTCCCATTGTCCCATAGATTGTAAGCTTGTGAGCAGGGTTCTCTTACCTCTCTGTCTGTATGTATTACCCAGTATTGTTTTATTAATGTTTGTTCCCAATTGTAAAGCGCTACGGAATTTGCTGGCGCTATATAAATAAATGATGATGATGATGATCAATTTAACTTTACGTGGGGATGTCACATCTGCTTTAACAGTAAGTTTTGAATCCGTTCAGCATCAGCGTCTTGTGAACTTCAAGCCTCAATGACATGATTATAACAATGTGCAGGTGATGTAAGGAGAACACAGGCTGATCCAGCACATTTCTGCCAACTCATATATACTATTATCCAGGCTACAATGACATATGCTTTATGTTTAGCCTGCTGCATGACTTCATACTCACACATCCGTCTGAAGGTTACAGATTCTTTCCATGTAATATATTCCTACAAGAACAACACAGACCCAACATTAACAACGCTTATGCACTTAGCTATACAGCTTTATATAAATCAAATGACACCACACAAATGTGTCTGATTGTGCAAAGCATGGTGTGTGTTTGTGTCTGTGTGTGTGTTAAAATATGTTTTCCTTTCAAATAATATATATACATAGAAACTGATTTATCTGCATATTTATTAACATTTTGGAAGCAGTTTTAGTGGTTATTCTACAGATATAAAGTTAGGAATTATTCATAACCTGTAAGAATTTTAGACAGCTCTGTTATATGGCACTTAGGAAATTTATAGTAAATTGTTGTAAACGTAATCAATTACACTTTCTTTCTAGTAGAATGTATAAGTACAACTCTCTGTTTAGTTTTAAATAATTGTGGATGCTTTATTGACACACTGATTCAAACACATTTCAAGTGAGCAGTTACACTTGTGTCATTTGAATTGATCAATACATTGAAGACAGAATTAACAAGATTGCATTTGTTATTTACTGCGATCTCATTAGCATCTGTCAAGATGAAATTACCATTCAGTATGAGTAATGCTGCCACAGCAAAGGTTACACAAAAGAGATTTTTCTTTCAAAAGCCTGACTCCATTTATTTGGCTGGACTATACAGAGAACTCTTGCGTAGCACTTACTTGAATAGCACTGACTTATATGACAGTATTGATTAATAGTGCCTATAAAACAACCCCTCCCCCCCAAAACGAAACAAAAAAACTTGACTCTCGTACTTCTGAAGGACCACCGTCCATTTCTATTTAATTGAAAGCAGATTATCATTTCATCCTATACTGGAACTTTGGTTGATTTTAAAGCAATTATTTAATTAATATAGCTCACATTAAAAATGAGCCAGAATCCTCCTGGATAACAACCTGTAGTTTGCAACACAATAATCAGTGTTTTAAGTGGAGGGCGTGAATATCATTTAAATGCTTAAAAATAAGACTGATGTAAGGGGTCTTGACCTATTTAAGGGAGGAAAGAATTAAGTAGTCTTGCAGTAAATTTTGGAGTTACTGATCCCAAAGTTTTAGAAAAGCAGCAGATTAGATTTTGAAACCAAATATTGACATGCAGAGCCGCATGAATGAGTGGGCATACTGGGCAGTTGCCCGGGGGCCCAACGAGCATAAGGGCCCTATAGACTTGCCAACTTTTCAGTATATTGTTCTGGGAGATTTATTCAGGACCTTCAAACCCTCTTTATTAAACCGTTCAGGAGGACTCATCACCTCAGTATCAACTGTTATCTGTACATGCGATCTGTTGCGAATACATATCTTGACGAAAATAATGTACATATACAAATTGTACATTAGCAAGACAAAATCAACACACATAATTTTTTGAAGCCGTAAAACTATAATAAAGTTTTTTGAATATTTTTAACAGTCCATGTCAGTTGCCTCCCCCTGCTATCTACTAAACGTAAATAATAAAAGAACTGGAACGGAGCGGAATTAAGGTTGAAGGCTATGAAAAAAGACATCCTGAAGACCATTGACTTCAAGCCAATTATAAAGCAATTTACTGCAGAGAAATTTTGCAAATGTTTGTGTTGAACACTTGATTAATAACACAGGCCTGCAAAAAAAAAATTTTGGACAGCTGGTTTGGATTAGTTGACTGATTCTTACGTATTTTGGTGTGCTGAATCCAAAAATGACAGCCGTTTTGTCCAGGTTTTCGAACAAACGGGTGGTCATCGTTTGAAAAAATCTCTTAACGCAAATATTTTATTTACATGAAAAATATTAACTCATTTGTACAGGTGACGACAAAATTAACACCACACTCAAGTAGATTGCTTGTGAAATCGTCTTTTTTTAAACTCTAGACGCGTTTCGAATATAGAATCTTTATCATGCCTTGATAAAGATTCTATATTCGAAACGCGTCGGCAAGGAGGAGGTGACGTCAGTGAAAATTGAGAAGGAACTCCCTTTCATCCAGCGGTAGCGGGACTTGTGGTTGAAACAGCCGGCGGTCCGATAATCGGACATTTGACATCTAAAACTACATGCCTGCTATTTCCTGAGTGGGGGTAAGAGTCCACCCTTCTCAAGCGGTCCTGATTTTAAGTTTTACCCATTGCATTGCGGCTGATGCCGATTGTTTTAAAAAATAAATGTATGTACGTTTTTACACATGGAAACGTATATTTTGTCTTTTATATTGCATCGGAGTATATTTCGATTTTAAAGGAGTGGAAGTGGACCTATTTATGACATTGCAGATGAATCGTGTATTTGCTCTTATGTAAGTGTTTATCCTTAAAGGAAAACAGAGCATTTTTTTCACGTGGTGCTGCATGCTATATATTATCTCACTGGCTAATAGGGGATTCATAGAATTTACCGGTTAGTTGCCAGATATAAGTTTACTGAGATATTTCTCTGGATGTTTTTTTTACATGGAACCTACACCAATGGATTTTGGAGAATATCAGGATGGATCATCTAAGCATGAAAATTTAATTGTTTGAAGTGCACATTTTATGGGACTGTGATTTTGATCGTTTTTCACCATTTTGATATTTATATATGTTTGTATGTTTGTTGTATACACCCATAGCGCCATCTAATTCCTTTTGTATTGTATGGTGGTTTCTTATGTCACAAAAAAAAGGGGATTTTTTGTTTAAGGAATAAGAGGCAGCTTGTGGTTTTATGCGCAGGTGCTTCCCTATATTACATTGTTTCCTTGTAATTTGGGTCCTTTTGGTTTCCCAAAAAGTTTTTTTATGACCACAGTAAAGGCAACCCATGCTTCTTTTTGAGTTGGAGTCATTGAACTGATGAAGTCTTTGTCGGATATGAGTTTTCTAATATCCAGGCCAACAAGAACCCCCTCTTTCAGTTTTGCCTCCGTTAAACCTGGAAACTTGGATCCCAAGTACTTGAAGCATTCGCTATCTTTGGGAAGTGCCTTAACAAATTGCTTCATTAATCCTAATTTTATATGGAGTGGTGGTAATAAAACCTTCTCAGGGGGTACCAATGTATCTCTGAGAACATTCTTTTCACCAACAACTAGAATTCTTGGTGGCCAATTTTTTTGCTTCCAGTGATTTTGTCGGTCTCTACTGTCCCATAAGCATAGAAAACAAGGGTATTTGGTGTACCCAGCCTGTTGTCCCAGCAGCATACACATTACTTTTAAATCCCCACATACCAACCAGTTTTGGTTTTGATAACCCACTTTCTTGAGTACCAACTCCAAGTTCTCATAAGTCTCCTTCAAGTACATCGAATGAGCAACAGGAATGGACGCATAATGGCCACCATTGTGAAGTAAAACTGCTTTTAAGCTTGTTTTGGAAGAGTCAATGAAAAGCCTCCATTCAGAAGATTTATACTGAATGTGGAACTGAGCCATCAACCCCTCTAAATCAGAGCAAAACACCAAATTGCCCTCATGAAAAAAAGTAAGACAGAAAGTCTTTTTCCCGATGTCTGTACCATGCAAAAGATGTACCTTCCATCAACAAATTTTTGCTTTTAAGTCTAGAACCAAGTAATTCAGCAGATTGCTTAGGTAGATCTAGGTCTCTCAGCAAATCATTGAGTTCCTCTTGCAAGAAAAGTTTTGGTTCGTCAACTTCAACATCTGAAGAACTTGATCCATCTTCAGGCTGAGGTACAGTTCCATTCTCATCAGGCCAATTGACTTCATCCAGGTTTGTAGGAGGGTCGGGCACAGGGACGTCTGGACCATGGGGAATGGGACGAATAGCAGAAGGAAGATTGGGATACGTGATGGTGCACTTCCACTTTGAATTGTACCCCTTCACATCACAGGAACAGAAATAACAACCATCACTATGATTCTTTTGCTCGCGCCACATCATAGGAATTCCAAATCGAAAAGCTTTTATCTTGCTTTTTGACCAATTACGAAGATCTTCAATGCACCGCTTACATACTTTATGAGGAGCCCAAACTTTATCTTGGTCACCAAGTTTTAATTTAAAATAAACTAAATAAACTTTCTTAACAAAATCCGTAATATTCAACTGCTGCTTTTTCACCATGAGCACTCCACATATGAAACAGAAACTGTCAGGCGAATTTACACACTTTCTTGGAGGCATTGCACTAATTTTGAACCCCACAGACAATAGCAGGATGACGACTGAAATGAAATACAAGATTGTGGAGGAATCAGAGAACAAGTTAATGCATGAAAGAACATGTCCGGGCAGGCCCTAGCAAGCACATTCAACAATGCAGTGATCACCATCAGGATCAAAAAAACATGTACTTTCATGTTTTTGGGAGCACTGGCAGTGAAAATAAATTTGGTTTTTAAGTGTTCAGTTTTTTTTTTCACCAAGTATGATGAATTTGAAATTTAGCAATTTCCAGCTACCTGTTTGACCAAGGCACATTTCGATTGTAAAAAAAACCTGACGTCCCAGGAAAAAACGGTGGTCATTTTCGAATTCAGCGCACCAAAAAAAATAAGAATCAGATAAAATTATGAAAACAGCTTTTTGGTTGCAGACCTGTGTAATAAATAATTCATAGTTATATCGCACTGTGTCATCTCCGTCTGTATAATTCACCAACTGAGTACCATTTCATGTAATATTGTCCAAACATTTGTGTAGATTAATCTCTGCTGCACAGCATGTATTTTTAATGTTTAAACTCTGATTTTTTTTGCAGGTATCAATAAATATAAGATTAATTTTATTGATAATTTACATTTTTATTCTTGTGAGTGACTGCGTAGGTAGGGCCTGAGTGCGCTGCTTTGCTCGGGGGCCTATAATGCTGTTAAGACGGCGCTGAACATGATCAATTTCAAGTAAAAATACAAGGACAGAGGGCATCAGTTGGCACAGCTAAATAAAAAATGTAAATATTCACATATATATAAAGTGTAATGGTTTAAGAGTAATGCAAGATACTTAATGGGCTGGTGATTTTCACCTGCATTTGGTAGCCTCATGCTCACAGGTCCAAATTTGCATGCATCCTACTATCTAAAATGAAACTTCTATCACCCTTCGGGACCAGCTACACGTGTGTCACATTGGGGAGAAGTGCAGCATGCTAGATATTTGTAGATGTATGCTATAACAGGTCAAAACCTCTAATGTAGTCTAGAGCAAAAATCTCATTAAATATGTCAGCTATCAATCCATAAAGAGAAGGGATTATTCTGTCAGCCATACAGAGGAAATTCACAATGTTTTGCATGTCAGTGGGTACAGGCCCTGTGTCCGTTTATTCTAAAATCAGTATTTGGTTTTGTGTCTTCCTGTCACAAAAGCCAAATAGTTGGAATGGGCTTGATCTGTGCTTGAGTGACAGCTTACCCCCAGAGAGGTGTGGAGTATAACGGAAGAGAGGAATTCACCAGGGATTCTCGCAAAGGAAATATAGTCTTAGCTGCTCTCAACCACAGGTTGCGGTCCTCTGGGGGGCTCAGAGCAGATAATTTGAAGAACCATGAAGTAACTATAAGGCAAAATAAGATGTAGCCTCAGGTGTATGGGAATTCAGGAACAGGACGGATGCTGTGCGATGAAGTATAGTCACAGGACTTAATTGCAGAGTAAGCTAAACAGGTATTGCTGTGAAGTGGTGAACTGCGGGGAGCGAACGCAATAAGATCCACACAGGTGTTATAACTCTGGAAGAGGACCAATGACGGGTGAAGCTGCAGCCGAAGAATGAGCAGCCTAACTTGCGAAGACCGGAGCAGGGTAAGAATGAGCACAGACAGGAGTCAAAGAAGATGCTTCCTATCAGGTAGGGAGACCTGATGATCTGACACCCATAGAAAGGCAGAGGGCCCTTATAAAGGGAACTGGCTGGTAATCGTCCTATCACCACAGAGCAGAGGTTTTAAAAGGTTCCCAGGTTGCGCATGTGCAGAATACTTGGCAAGATGACATCCGGGAATAGACGAATGCCAGGCTGTACAACAGATAGGAGTAACCACGGGAAACCCATGTACACAAGGATCAGAATGGGACTAAACCGTTAAGATGCGTGATAATTCCCTACTGAAATAAGACTACATGCTGGACAGACTTGGTCAACTGTAAAAAATCAGCAATTTCAGGTGCAATTTCTAACTCAGTAATGCAAAGTCATTGACATATATTAAATAGAATTTCCCCCAAACACATTTTTTTAACTAAAGACAGTGCCACTTTAAGATATTAGAAGGCCCAAGGTACATATCACATTAATTGCAATATTTTCGTATGCAAAACACTAAGGTTGAGTTTCTACTGTATCCAATAAATATCAACTTTTCTGCAACAGAGCTGTACAAGATAAATCAGTGATGGGCTATAGGCGGCCTTAGAGCCTTTATCTACAGAATGGAAAGAGTGTCCAGCGCTACTGCCTGTATTCACATAAACTCAAATACTCAAAAATAGGATATTGTGATAATGTATCAAAAAACAAATTCCCAGATTTTTCTGAAGTGTAGATCCTTTCTCCACTGCTTTGTGATATCAACTCCACATAAATTATTCAAAGTGATATGTGACATGAAAAGAGAAAATTAAAACAACACTTGGGGGTATATTTACTAAACTGCGGGTTTGATAAAGTGGAGATGTTGCCTATAGCAACCAATCAGATTCTAGTTATCATTTATTTAGTACATTCTACAGAATGACAGCTAGAATCTGATTGGTTGCTATAGGCAACATCTCCACTTTTTCAAACCCACAGCTTAATAAATATACCCCTTAGTGTGATATTGTTTCAAACATAAGAACATCTATCCTATATTTTGAATGGTTCAAATAATTATTTTTTCTTATGAATAAATATATCCAAGTGACATGATCCTGCACCGTGTCTCTTTTATGGAATTTCACTTACTAGACAACCATCTGTAAATTCGCCATTAATAAACATTAATGCTGTGAATGTGTTGTGGTCTTCTCCCTTCACCGTTAACTCCACCTTATGTGATTACACTTACTAGCAGAAGAGATAAAATAGGCGTTGTATCAGATTGCTTGATAATTCTCCTTTCCTCTGCGATGTTGTTTACTGATCCTCTTAAACTGATCTCTCAATATTGACATGCAGAAAGTAGTAAAAAAGAGAGAAAATGGATCTAGTATAATACCGTTTATATTAAAAAAAAAAATTTATTTCACATTACATCCACAGAAATAAAAAACAAATAAAAAACTGGAACATGATGATAAGTTAGGGTTTCTACCAGATGGAGACAAGTGTGAGCGTGATGTAAAATAAATATTGTTCTCGGGAATTCAGCACAGTCAAATAGGTGGATGAAGTAAGCTACATTGATTAATATTGTTTTACCGTGTGATTGCGATTAGTACTCCACGGGGTAAATGTATCAAAGTCCGTTTTCTTCATCTCGCGGGAGATCGGCGTATTTGCAGATAAAATTTAAAGCGGTGATGGCTTGTAAAGGTAAACGTGCCTTTACAATTTTATCTGCAAAGATGCAGATCTCCTGCGAGATGAAAAAACCGTACTTTGATACATTTACCCCCACGTGTAGTGATGCAATCGCACAGATTAATAACACACACATTTACATTACCACTTACACTTGTAAATTGTACACATTTATTAAGGTTCAGGTCAGATGAAACAAGAAGAACAATTTTTAATACAAAACAGTGCTTTTTTATACAGTTTTGGACACAGCCTCACAGGGTAAGCCAGCTCCCTGACATCTGAGCTTTTTTTAGTATCAGGATGCAATATGTTTACCCAAACATGGATTTACATGCAATGCAAAGCTTACAATATTAACACTAATCTGTGATATCCTAAAACTTGCTGTGATTTCCTGCATCTTGTTTTAGACACAGCGGAAATCTTACAGCAAGTCTAATTAAACCTTCCTGTGCCTTCCGGTGTTGGACCCTCACACATCAAAAGGTCTAATTAATATTAGATTAACATGGATCCTTTATTCAGACAGTTGAAGAAAAGTTACAAAACCCCAACCAAGTTATTTCCCCACACCAAAATACACAGACTTCCTCAACAAATGCTTTTTGCATCAGGTATATACCTCAGAAATAATGCATTTCCTCTAGCAAAGTTAAAACAAAAAACGAATTTCCTCCCCTGGTCTCAGAAATAAAGATATTTCCTTTACCAAAATACACAGAATATCAAAAATATGTACATTGGCAATTATATAAATAAGCGCCCTGCGCTATTTCCTTTACATAAATTTATACTGTAAGTTATTTTTAAGTGATCCAGTCACAGTATTTTTTGAGCGTTTAATGCTATAAGTGCTTGATTCTCTATGTTTCATATAAAAACTCCAGATAATATTTTATAGCTGTAACACATATTTTTAATAAAGAGTTTTAATATTATATTGTGTTGATGGTATACATTACTGAGGAGAAGTTTCTTTGCACTTCCACTATTATTTTATCTGTTCAAATATGCAATAAGGGTCACTTTTATTTGTATAATTTGGGGAGGTATGATCAGAAATAGGTTTCTAAGGTTCAGATAATTTTAGATCTTGGGTCTCTGGTTTTGAAGGATACTTGGATGAGAGTTGAGAGCTAAGGTTAGATCTGTTAGCAAAGTTAGGTTTGTAATGGGCTATGCAAGTGTTCATATTTTTGTTGTCCTTTTACCCAGGGATCACCGTGATTAATCAATATAAGGAGAGGCTTCACTTTGTAAAGCAAATGGTCTCGTGCAGTGCTTTTTTTGTAAGAAAAAGGTGCCGGAACACACCTCTTTCTGCCCCCTCATTTTTTGTGTAGCCCTCTCTTTCTGCCCCCTCATTTCTCTGTAGCCCTCTCTTGCTGTCCCCCTCATTATTCTGTAGCCCTCTCTTTCTGCCCCCCTCATTTTTCAGTAGCCTTCTCTTTTTGCCCCCCTCATTTTTCTGTAGCCCTCTTTCTCCCCCCTCATTTTTCTGTAGTCCACTCTTTCTGCCCCCTCCTTCACTTTCTTTAGTCTGTACTTACCTTCTATGCTTCTTTTCTCACTTCTCTGCTTGATCGCGACTTCTCTCACTGGCAGCGTTGTGATGTCCCGACGCTGCCGGAGCCGGAAGCAGGACACACACTAAGGTACAATGCTGCACTATAGCAGCACCACAGAGAAAAAATAAATAAAATGTTAAAAAGTTCATTAAACTTTGAAAACCCATGGAATAAAGGTGCCGAAACTCCGTTCTGAGCTTTCTATGACAAAAAAAGCCCTGATCTCTTGTCTTCATAGTTCATGAGCGGGATGAGATACTGCTGAGGAAAAAATATCAACCAGTAAGTGTTCCTGACACATGTCAATATGTGAATTTCACGGTTCTCCTGCCATCAGGAGAAAGGCATATGAGTTGGGGAGGGCAGTAATTTTAAATGGCAGGTTGGTTAATTAAAAATAAAAAATAGGGCTTCAGGGGAATAGTGTTTATTATTTAAATGGCTACTCATTGGTTTAATTGCTCTTCAATGCTTACCGTGCCAAAGCAATTAATATTATTATATTATAATATTCATAACTATTGTGAAAATCTGTAAATCATAAATGGATTACATTGGGGAAAGGTTATAATGACAGGGATCCCAGCATTTGTTCACAGTGCTCCCACAACAAATGTTCATCCCTTGAGACGGATGTGAGATGTTCCTGAAATGTGATAGTCCGGAATTCTACAGAGATTGACACAAGCAGTGTGTGCATATCTTGTGGGCCACTTCCAGGAAACATCTGACAGTCAGAGCCAGCCGTCATAGTGGTTTCCTGAGATGGAAAGCACAAAAGACTTGCTTTTTTATTTACTCAGTGTAAAATAGTAGTGTAACGTAGTGCAATGCATGGCAAAAAGATACACGCCAGTGTGAGTAGGGTGTGCAAGAGATTCTTGAATTCTATGTCACTGAAAATCAGTACAAGCTAAGCGGTAAAGTTTTATCACAAAATTAATTTTGTAAAGGGCATGGGTACAAGATTTAGGGCCTGATTCATTAAGGATCTTAACTTGAGAAACTTCTTATTTCAGTCTCCTGGACAAAACCATGTTACAATGCAAGGGGTGCAAATTAGTATTCTGTTTAGCACATAAGTTAAATACTGCCTGTTTTTTCATGTAGCACACAAATATCAACTTTAAATTTCAGTGTACAAATAAGCTATCAATTATTTGTGTGCTACATGAAAAAACAGTCAGTATTTAACTTATGTGCAAAACAGAATACCATTGTAACATGGTTTTGTCCAGGAGACTGAAATAAGAAGTTTCTCAAGTTAAGATCCTTAATGAATCAGGTCCTTAGTTTGTAGGTATAGGATTACAATTGCAAACGTGAAACCAGAACTAATAACCGCACAGCTGACACTTATCTGGATATCATATTGTAACCCCACCGAAAACAATATCGTTTTACCCCTATAGTGGCACAAGAGACTTACAAGTCACAATATGTATATACCATGACCACTCTTGCTAACATTTCCTACCAAATATTTTATGCATTAAAATACATTTTCTCCCCCTGGCAACCAGGGGAAACCATTTACTATAAAGTAGTTACAGCTACCAATAGTTAGCTAGTCAACAGAAGCAGCGAGGTAATACTTGTACAGAGGCGAACGCAGGATTTAGAAGGGGCGGTTTCCGCCCCCCCGGGGGAAAAAAAATAGAGCGAGAGAGAGCCATTTCAGTGAGTCTGAATTCTACAGCAGCCGCGGCGCTGTCAAGAAGCATCCGCGGCAGTGCTGTATTATACTACAATACAGCAGCCGCGGATGCTTCTTTGACAGCGCCGCGGCTGCTGTGGAGTACCGTTGGTTCCCGGAGGGGAGGGGTTTCTGGGGAACCAGAAACCCCCCCTGCGTGCGCCACTGCTGTACTGCATAATGGATTTATGGTAAAACATCTAGAGAAGGAGGAATTGTAATTTAACTGTACCTTCTTCCTATATCACCCCCCAAATGCTCAAATATTACGTTTAAATAATTTATTTCAATGCCACATTTAAAGAGCTGTTTAAATTCATGTGGGTAGAAATATAGAGATCTGCACTATCCAACTTGGATCAGCAAAAATGGATCAGATATAATTATGCGCATTTTCCATGTTCATAAATGCATGTGCAGACTTAAAAGTAAGTGACCCTTAATCTGGGTACAAAAATAAATTTTGGATCCTGTGGTTTTAAAAAGCAGGGAACATTTTTATTAGTTAATAAATTAATATGGTGATTTGAATTCAAATTTTGCACTGTTTTCAATTTAAACCAGTATTTCAAAAACATGTTACACATATTTCACATGCATAGCTGTGTCCTTAAAATAGATACTATAAACATGTCAGAATTTGATTTAATATTCAACAGATATTTTGTTGCAGCATCAAAGCTCTGATTGGCCGATTTTCATTGAAATATACATTTTAACAGTTGAAATGTTGAAATCCACAGATATGGAAATGAAAAGCTGTGTAAGGCTTTCTCATTCAGCTTACGTTGCAGTTCAGCCAACCTCGGGGCCAAGCAAGCAAGGACTTGTCAAGCAGCACTTTTCAACTCTCTTAAATGTACATTTCATTAGTAATCCAGATTACACAAACCTATCATTTCTTACAAGTGACTTTCTCGTGCAGAAAAATCCAGTTTAATATTTAAATATAGGTATTCCCTGCAAAAGATAAGCTTCTTGCTGCATGTTTCGCTTGGTACCATTTTATTTTACTCTTTCATGTAGAATCTGCAACGTTCCGATCTACACCTCCCTGATGCTCAGTCCTGGCTCTGTGTCATTCACTGGCTGAAATGCTGGACAACAGCTAGAGTGCTGATGTGCTGCCTATCCCAAGCTATTAATAACATTTACACATATATTCAGTACAGAGAAGTGTGCACTTGAGATGTCAAGCATCGTATTTATTTTGTTACATGGAAGTTTTAATTCTATGTTACCAAGTATTTTTTTTGCCAAAAGAAGCTAAACGAGGCAAAACAGACTAAATAAGCACCACAAAAACGGCCTTGGGTTTGTGAACTTGTATCTATATGGTCTGTCATATTTATCATTTGCACTCACCAAAGACCTTTGCTATTATATCAATTCAAGATTCACTTAATTATTAAAACATGGAATGTTAGTTTCATATATTGAAATACACGTTTAGCTGAACAATTCGTTGTCCACTTCAGTTCCTACATTCAACTTAAACATCAACTCTATCAGAATAAAATAGAATAGATTTTCCGCTCTTGGAAGATGCCTCCTCTCACTAGAAGATGCCTCCGCTCACTAGAAGATGCCTCTGCTCGCTAGAAGATGCTTCCGTTCATTAGAAGTTGCCTTTGTTCACTAGAAGATGCTTCCACTCACTAGAAGATGCCTCCACTCACTAGAAGATGCTTCCGCTCACTAGAAGTTGCCTTTGTTCACTAGAAGATGCTTCCGCTCACTAGAAGATGCTTCCTCTCACTAGAAGATGTCTCTGCTCCCTAGAAGATGCCTCTGTGCTCTAGAAGATGCCTCCACTCACTAGAAGATGCTTCCTCTCACTAGAAGATGCCTCCACTCACTAGAAGATGTCTCCTCTTACTAGAAGATGCCTCCACTCACTAGAAGATGTCTCCTCTTACTAGAAGATGCCTCCACTCACTAGAAGATGTCTCCTCTTACTAGAAGATGCCTCCACTCACTAGAAGATGTCTCCTCTTACTAGAAGATGCCTCCACTCACTAGAAGATGTCTCCTCTCACTAGAAGATGCCTCTGCACTCTAGAAGATGTCTCCACTCACTAGAAGATGTCTCCTCTTACTAGAAGATGCCTCCACTCACTAGAAGATGTCTCCTCTTACTAGAAGATGCCTCCACTCACTAGAGATGCTTCTGCTCACTAGAAGTTGCCTCTGTTCACTAGAAGATGCCTCCACTCACTAGAAGATGCTTCCTCTCACTAGAAGATGCCTCTGCTCGCTAGAAGATGCCTCTGTGCTCTAGAGGATGCCTCCACTCACTAGAAGATGCTTCCGTTCACTAGAAGATGCCTCCACTCACTAGAAGATGCTTCCGCTCACTAGAAGTTGCCTTTGTTCACTAGAAGATGCCTCCACTCACTAGAAGATGCTTCCGCTCAGTAGAAGTTGCCTTTGTTCACTAGAAGATGCTTCCGCTCACTAGAAGATGCCTCTACTCACTAGAAGATGCTTCCGCTCACTAGAAGTTGCCTTTGTTCACTAGAAGATGCCTCCACTCACTAGAAGATGCTTCCGCTCAGTAGAAGTTGCCTTTGTTCACTAGAAGATGCTTCCGCTCACTAGAAGATGCTTCCTCTCACTAGAAGATGCCTCTGCACTCTAGAAGATGCCTCCACTCACTAGAAGATGTCTCCTCTTACTAGAAGATGTCTCCACTCACTAGAAGATGTCTCCTCTTACTAGAAGATGCCTCCACTCACTAGAAGATGTCTCCTCTTACTAGAAGATGCCTCCACTCACTAGAGATGCTTCTGCTCACTAGAAGTTGCCTCTATTCACTAGAAGATGCCTCCACTCACTAGAAGATGCTTCCTCTCACTAGAAGATGCCTCTGCTCGCTAGAAGATGCCTCTGTGCTCTAGAGGATGCCTCCACTCACTAGAAGATGCTTCCGTTCACTAGAAGATGCCTCCACTCACTAGAAGATGCTTCCGCTCACTAGAAGTTGCCTTTGTTCACTAGAAGATGCCTCCACTCACTAGAAGATGCTTCCGCTCAGTAGAAGTTGCCTTTGTTCACTAGAAGATGCTTCCGCTCACTAGAAGATGCCTCCACTCACTAGAAGATGCTTCCGCTCACTAGAAGTTGCCTTTGTTCACTAGAAGATGCCTCCACTCACTAGAAGATGCTTCTGCTCAGTAGAAGTTGCCTTTGTTCACTAGAAGATGCTTCCGCTCACTAGAAGATGCTTCCTCTCACTAGAAGATGCCTCTGCACTCTAGAAGATGCCTCCACTCACTAGAAGATGTCTCCTCTTACTAGAAGATGCCTCCACTCACTAGAAGATGTCTCCTCTTACTAGAAGATGCCTCCACTCACTAGAAGATGCTTCTGCTCACTAGAAGTTGCCTCTGTTCACTAGAAGATGCCTCCACTCACTAGAAGATGCTTCCTCTCACTAGAAGATGCCTCTGTGCTCTAGAAGATGCCTCCACTCACTAGAAGATGCTTCCTCTCACTAGAAGATGCCTCTGCACTCTAGAAGATGCCTCCACTCACTAGAAGATGTCTCCTCTTACTAGAAGATGCCTCCACTTACTAGAAGATGTCTCCTCTTACTAGAAGATGCCTCCACTCACTAGAAGATGCTTCTGCTCACTAGAAGTTGCCTCCGTTCACTAGAAGATGCCTCCACTCACTAGAAGATACTTCCTCTCACTAGAAGATGCCTCTGCTCGCTAGACGATGCCTCTGCTCACTAGAAGATGCCTCCACTCACTAGAAGATGCTTCCGCTCACTAGAAGATGCTTCCGCTCCCTAGAAGATGCTTCCTCTTACTAGAAGATGCCTCTGCTCGCTAGAAGATGCCTCTGCGCTCTAGAAGATGCCTCTGTTCACTAGAAGATGCCTCCAATCACTGGAAGATGACCCTGCTCGCTAGAAGCCCACCAAAAACAATTAAGTGGCAAAACTGTAAACGTCACACCAGCCTCCTAACAAGTTAGAACCAACCCTTTAATTAAATTAAACTTTTACATTTTTCTCCTAATATACTGCTCAATTTAGACTCATTTAATGCATTTGGGCAAAGTGAGCCTAGCAGTGGGTAACAAATGCCAAATCCTTGCATCGACTGAGGCAAACATTTGCTCCTTGACAAACAATGCCATCTTGCTTCACAAACCCATTAACTCTTAGCGGAAAGATTAGAAGCACCTGCACATATTGCTTCTCCTCAATCATTTTCTGCATCATAAATTCAGGGCTGCCAAGAGGAATTCAGGGCCCCGGTACAATAAATTCATGGGACCCCCCTCATAGTTGAGTATGGTAAAAAAAATTGTGCCGCGGCGGCGCAAAATTTTTCGGGGGTGTGGTCATGCATTTGGGGGTGTGGCAAATGCGCCATTGGGACGTGGCTAACACATCAAAATCACTAGGCTCTCAATTCTCCCGAGCGTCACATATGTCCAAGCACTCCTGACTTTCAGGACATCTAGCACCAAAGTGTAGTATAGAAAAAATGCAGTGTGTACACAAAGAGTTCAGTTTTGGCCTCCACCTTACATTGGGCACAACACTCACCAAAAATTGACATTGTCTCTACTAGAATCACAACATTTCACATACTGTTCTGTTCTCTCCTACCTGTTCTTCTCACTTTCACCACCTGTTGCTGCATGTTTCTTTAGTTGCGGCTTGTCTGGATCTTGGAATGCTGGGGGCCCTATTTGGAAAAAAATAGCTACATATAGATAATTCCAAACAACCCTGGCATTAAATCAATGCCACCCACGATTAATAATTAGGCCTTCCTCCAGCTCCAATATTACAATAATGTGCCCCTTCATCATCGCCATGCCTTATGATAACACTGCACCCTCCATGCTGCTTTTGCCCCCTTCATCTGGCTCCCCTTCATCACACTATACTATGCTGCTCCTCCCTTTTTCAATCCCACTGTGCCATGCATCCCCCCCTTTTTAACCCCACTGTGCCATGCTGCCCACCATTTTTTAACCCCACTGTGCCATGCTGACCCCTGTTTTTTAACCCCACTGTGCCATGCTTTTTTAACCCCTCTGTCATGCTGCCCCCCCATTTTTAACCCCTCTGTGCCCCCTCATTTTTTAACCCCTCTGTCATGCTGCCCCCCCTGTTTTTTAAACCCTCTGTGCCCCCCTCATTTTTTAACCCCTCTGTCATGCTGCTTCCCCCCACGTTTTTAACCCCTCTCACATGCTGCCCCCCCTCATTTTTTAAACCCCTCTGTCATGCTGCTTCCCCGTTTTTTAACCCCTCCGTGCCCCCCCTCATTTTTTAACCCCTCTGTCATGCTGCCTCTCCCCCTCCGTTTTTTAACCCCTCTGTGCCCCCCCTCATTTTCCTCCCTTCACTTACCTTTTCTCCTTTCTTGGTCTTCTCTGCTGCTCTGTGCTCCATTGCTCCAGACTGACTGAATGCTGGGCATGACATGATGCCATCACACCCGGCATTCAGACAGTCTGAAAGGAGCACAGAGCAGCAGAGAGGAGGGATGCCCGCTCCGAGATCAGGTGAGTATGTTTTGGGTTTTTTTAAACTTGCCTGCACCCCCTACCAACGATCATGTTTTATTCTACCAAAACACATTGTATCGTTTGAATCGGTTTTATAAACTACCTAAAAAATCACAATAAAACGATGGATCAACGTCAGGCAGCTGTGGAAGTGAGTATGCACTCGCGAGAGATTCAGATCTCAGATCTGATGGTAAATTGTGTAGGTGTGTACGCATGAATCTGCATGATCATCAGGACTTTCAGTCATTGGTAAAATCGTTACAAAAATCTGAAGTAAGATTGTATTAGTATGTACCCAGCTTTAGTGTAATACAATATAGTATGGTGCAGTTAAGGTCCCATATGTGCGGCATTAGACTAGTCACAAACAAGAAAATAACTATCATTTTGACATAACCAGTGTTCTCAGTGAATCATAACCATTGTGTTATTTATTACATGTGGTATGATCAGGACTTTTTGGAGATTCTCTCAAAACATCTAATTATATGTATAAATAACATATGTTCATTGTATCTAGGTGGGTGAGCCACCTTCAAGAGTAACCAGCAGATCTCCCACAAGAATTCTTGTTTTGTACCATATTTTTTTAAACTCTTTATTTTAAACTGCCTCAAAAATACATACTAGGAAATGTAAAGGTTGTCTTACAAAGATGTATCCAAGATTCAGAGCAATAAACTGAACACAATCCAGCAGCATAATGGGGGTGGTTCAGTTGCCATAGATACTGGACAACATGCACTAAGAAACTGACTATTGTGCAGCATAGAGTAAAAGCTTTCCTTGACCGCATGATGCAGTTTACGATTTTTACCAATTTTCCAGAGGACAAGGTTAAGAGGAAATGGAACAAAGACTAATGTTAAGTGAAGCCATTAAGCTGAAGGCACTAAAAAGCATTGGTTTATGAACTGCAGGTACTTACCCATTCAGTGTTAAAGTATTTCTGATATCCAGCCAATAGGATCCATGGGGAGTGGCATAGTTCTCTTCATATTACTCCCCATGCAAAGCTGGGTCCTTTCTTTCCTGCACTTTTTGGATGCCTCCCTACCACCCAGATAGATGTTAGTTAATGTCTTGCTTGACAATTTTTTTCACTACAGAGGAGGCGCAGTGGGTAGGAGAGCAGTGCAGTCAGCGACTAATCACAGCAGTGCTTCCGCTAGTTGGCTGCACGTCACTGCGCCTTTCGAAATAACATGACTCTATGACTCTCATGAGATTATATAGAACCGCAAATTTGTTGATACTGAAAGTGTAACAACAGGGGGAAATTATGTTTTTCTTAGATATCTGCAAATGTAGCCAGGGCAGATTCACCCATAATATGTATAGAAGATCCCTCCGCTCACTAGAAGATGCCTCCTCTTACTAGAAGATGCCGCTGCTCGCTAAAAAATGCCTCCACTCACTAGAAGATGCCTCGGCTCACTAGAAGATGCCTCGGCTCACTAGAAGTTGCCTCTGTTCACTTCTATCAAAATTTCTACATTTCTATATAGCCGCCACATGATCATCGCAACCTGTAGGAAACTGGGGATGCTTCCATTTCGGGATCAAAAGTGAGGGGTAAGGAGCCAATTTGTATTTAGAATTTACTTTGTCCCATAAGGTGAGGGTAAAAGCAACTGTTGGGCAAAGGTAGGCCGAGGCGGGTCTGTGTATCGTAGACATCATCGGGAAATAGGCAGGTCTGAAACTAAGACGTTCTCAATGTCAACCCTTATTTTAAATCCCGTTTTGACGATTATGTATTATTGTTATTTTCCCTTAATATTCATGTATGACAATGTGTATATTGTATGTAACCTTTCAAAGTGTGCTTTGATGACTGACCTAAGTGACCTGTGCAATTGACAAAAAGTCTTTTGAAATTAGCCAGGCGCAGGGACAGATAAGCATTTCTGAGGAGTTTGTGTATACAGAGGATGTGGAACTGACCAGCCGGGCCGAACAAGCAGAGGTGAGAATCATGCCCTCTGAAATGCCAGACGTATTTCAGTGATAGATAACTCACTTCGAAAGCCCTGTGTCATTCTGGGTATCAATCTGTCCTGACCTCCAAAGGTGGGGGTGAGAGCTATGTGAGAAAGGTTTAAATTAACTGCCTTACCTAGTAAAAGTGTGCATTTTGTAAGAGGAGACCTGTGCCTAGGTCAGAAGTGTGTCATCTCTCTCAAAGTGTACTCCTATCATGCCCAGTCTTACACTAGTAAGTTAGAGTTTTATTTCCTATTTTATTTCTGAAACTTATTTGTGCAACCTATTTTGTATGTCTTATTATTAACTATTTTGTAAGCCTTGGAATTTTTTTTTGGATTAAATACTATTAATCTAGTGTATTCTCTGTTATTCTATGTGAACTTACGAAGCCAAGTAACACTCATCCTACAGGTATATGTGATTTAAGTGTGTAAGATTAATAAGTGGTTTTGGTGAATGTAAGGACTCCATAGTAAATCCTTTGTGGTGGCAGAAAAGGTTTATTAATTGGTAAGTGACCAAGGTAACCCCAGTCACAGTCAGCTGTTTTAGATTGCTGTATCTGAGAGAGGCTGGGCGGTCTTGATACCCGAGTTGATGTGCCATGACATAACATGGTTCAGTTGAACAGCAAATTAATAATTTTCAAGTTGTGGGACTCCCAGCCATCCTGCTAAAGGTGCTTGAGACATTATGTGGCTACTAACCCTAGGTTTCTTACCCCAAATAAATTTATTACAAGACGCTTAAATATTCCTGAGAGTGGTAAGGGGAGTCTGAAATAAATTTAACAAGCGAGGGAGAATATTCATCTTAAAGACATTTATTCTCCCAAACAAGGAGTTATACATATTTGTCCAGCTAGGTAGATCTCTCAGAACAGTATTAATCAACGGGATGTAGTTGAGTTGATACAAACTAGAATGTTTTTTGGAAATGAGTACCCCAAGATAACGAAGAACCTAAAGATACCATTGAAAACAAAATGAAAATTCCAAGTGTTCCCTGGCTTTGCGAGGGACATTAATTGCCAGAGCCTTAGACTTTGAATCATTGATTTTATAGCCCTAGAAAGAGCCATATTTCTGTAGGGCAAACAGTAGGTGGGGAATGGAGTGAACCTGATCCGACAACGTAAGAATCGACAATCGTCTGCTAAAAGTGATATGTTACACTGACGGTCGCCCAAGGTAAGCCACGTTAGATATTTTGGAATGGATTTGGGCCGCCAGGGGTTCAATACACAAGGCAAAAATCAAAGGAGATAATGGGCAACCTTGTCTAGTACTGTTATGCAATCGAAACAAATCGGAGTCCTGCCCATTTGTCAAAACAACCGCAGTAGCGAAATTATATAAAGCTTATATAGCCCCTGAAAGGCCAAATGATTTCAACGTAGAGAACATAAAAGGCCAAGATACACGGTCAAATGCCTTTTCAGCATCAAGGGCCAAAAGGACCATTGGGGTTTTATGCCTATTGGCAATGGTGTAAGAGATTAAGAATCCTTCTGGTATTATCAGAAGATTTTCTATAGTGTATAAACCCCACCTGATCTGATTCAATCAAAGTAGGCAGGACTCAATCTCATCGCCAATATTTTGACGGTTTAACATCAGTGTTTATGAGGGAAATGGGTCTGTAACTTGAACAGATAGTACAATCTTTACCAGATTTAGGAATAACTACAATCATATCCTATCAGGATGAAATTTGTTACCCCTGAGAATGTGGTTGAAAAGCCTGGTTAGCTTGGAGATGAGCACAAAGGTTTTATAATAAACCATAGGGAGTCCATATGGGCCAGGAGCCTTGGATGGCTTCTGGGATTGAAGTGCCAAACCAAATATGATTTTAAGACTTTATTGTATTGGACAATGAACCAATAAAGCTTTTCCAAATAAAAAAAAGAGTGTTTAATTAGTTTATCCTTAAGTAAGGAGGATTTAGCTCAATCTATTCTGAAGGTAAAAACTATTTGTTCCTGAAAGTGGACACGGTTGGAGGGTTATCTCTGAATCCACATCTGTAGAACACTCTAGGCACAGCCAACATGATTAGCAATAACTTTTCACTGCCCTCTGTCTCTGAGCGTTTTGCGTGTTATATCGAGTATTGCCCATTCAGGTGGCATAATTTAGTAGACTATCAAAAGCATAAAGTTGTACTTGCCTCCAGAAATGTTTTATATATAGAAAATCCCACATACAGTGATAGAAAGAGGCTTCATTGGTATGACGTTTACTTCATAAACAAGAGTCTGAAAAGCCAATTGTAAATCTTTGATGTGGGCACAGGTAACCACGATGGAAGATGTTGTAGAACATTTCATTTTACATACTGGGAGATAAAGAAGAAAGTAAATATAATAATGCTTTAAGTATTATCTCAATAGTAAGATATGGAAAATCTCTAACCAATGGGAAAGCCCAGCTCTTAGTTTAGTCAAATCAAATGCCCTTTACAATCATTTATACTGCTTTAAATAGGCACTTTTACCGCTAAGGGGTTTATTTAATATTGAATCGTGGGTTCTTGGGGTGATAATGATTCTGAGACTTTGTTCACAAAATGCCAAGTTTGAAATAGAGTGAAGGTCTGTGTAATCGGCAATTCGAATTTTTCGAAAACCTGGGCTATCGTAAGTCATTCTTTCAAAGACAGGTTAACTAATGAGTTAGGGCCTGAGTCATAAAGGAGAGCAAAGGAAAAAAAAGCAGTATGTTTTCTCCTGGACAAACCATGTTACAATGCAACGCAAATTAGTTTATTATTTTGCACATAAGATAAGTACTGGCTGTTTTTTCATGTAGCACACAAATACTTGATAGCTTTATATTTAAACTGAAATTTAAAGTTGATCTAGTACAAGCCTTATCCCAACTATACATCTGTGCCCACAAATTTAGCTGCCCCTGCAATACATCATGGTTTAACCAGGTACTATTTACACATTTTTTTTGCTTTACTTTCCTTAATGACCCAGGCCATTAATGTTTATGATGCCTCTTGTTTGCCATTGCTTGAATTGTAGGAAGCATTTCAAAAGTCATATATAGGGAATGATGACTGTCAAGGTTATATTTGTGACATACAAAATGCCAGGTTTTTCCAAGCTGTTATTAATAGTGGATAATCAATCAAATCTTCAGGAATTTCCTGCTTATGAGAATGGATGAATGCGGTTAAGTCCGTACCTGGCAAGAAAGATTGTCATATGTGCAGTGGTGCGATTCAGCTGGTTCGTATCGGTTCAACAGAACCAATACCTAATTTTAAGGTGAGTTCGGGGAACCGGTTGCTCCAAAGTTCACCCTCTTCGTTGGTGGGGGGAGCTGTGTAATGAGTCCTATTCCTATTTTATTTGATAATCTCTTTTCTTTGTATATTACATTTTAAATATGGGATAATTTCCTGTAATAAATGTTGTATATCAAGATAACACTCTCTCCTGATTCATTAATTTGTGTAGGCGGGCTCCTCATGTCTCGACAAGCACCTTACAAAACATTCAGGACTTGGTGGTTTATCATAACGCTCCCGGCTGAATGTGCCTGCAGCAGACCCTCTGATCTACAGACATTAAGAAATAGTTGGTGATAATGTATCCGCTCTCAAATCCGCAGCACTTAGATTTCATACCTGCTGATATTAGGCAGGTGACACATTGTAGGGGCCGGCATGTATTAAGTGCACAGAAGTGTGTTGGGGCCAGAAGGAAGGTTTTTTTGCCTGTAGTAAACTTTAGATAAACTCTGCTGAATTCTATTTTACTGACTAAATAATAGCAAAGAGATAGCCAGTGCTAATAAGACAATTATTGCTCAAAAGTAGACATTAATGTGAAATATTCTCTTCTTGCCTTTATTAGTACAGGTATAACAAGTCAGTGTTTAGACCCTAGAATCCTCTTAATACAGGAACCTGTGTTTGGCGTAAAACTTTGACTTATGGGATATCTGCAAGAAAATATTTTTTTTTTTCATTAGTGTCTCCTTAGTGCTACCTAGCGCTATTATATTTATTTGACAATTGTGGCCACACACTTTGGCTTTAGCGCTTTATATTTTTACACTGTAAACTTTTAAACCATTTAACCACCTAAACAATATAGGCAGGAGCATGGAGCCTTTGGGGTATGTTTACTAAACTGCGGGTTTGAAAAAGTGAAGATGTTGCCTATAGCAACCAATCAGATTCTAGTTATCATTTATTTAGTACATTCTGCAAAATGACAGCTAGAATCTGATTGGTTGCTATAGGCAACATTTCCACTTTTTCAAACCTGCAGTTTAGTAAATATACCCCTTTGGGTCTATTAAGTGCAGTTATATTTAAAGGATGTTTCTTTTCACAAGGACGGCCCACAATTTGTTAATATTTTCATTGTGACAGCAGCATTATAAACTGTAATATATCCTCCAACAGTCTCGATTTAGGCTGAACACTCCCGATTTCCACGATCTGTAAATGGTCAGGTTTTATTTATTTAGAAACCAGCTGTTTTGGGGCATAATCTGAATGGGTCAGGCTGTGAGTTGGGCATATATGTGTATGAAGCGTTTTCTGAGACGAAAAAGCATTTCTGGCTTACAAGAAACATCAGCCCACCTTTGTCCAAACCTCCCACCTGTCCCAATTAAGGAGAGACAGTCACGATTCTTAAAGACGGTTTCACTGTCCCTGATGCCGGGACGTTTGTCCCGACTGCAGTAAATGTTGGGAGATATGTACCACTGAATGTAGAGGTGACACCAGGTGAAGGGAGGGGTGTAAGTGAAGACACTAGATACTCTCCTGGGTGACATGACTTCACCTCATAATGAAATGTCCCTAATGGAATGCAAATACGTCCCAGTTTTTAAAAGGGGAGTGGCCATGCCCTGAATTTGAAAAATTGAATGTTGGGAGGTAAACATTTCCAAAGTTAGAAAAGCTTTGCTTAGTCTCATGATATCAGCCAGTAATTCAATGGCCAGTCCCCAATTGTTTCTATGTGTCTGCACCACTGCTGACCAAGTACATTACTGTGGGCCTCATTAAGAGCATACAGTGGTTGTGTGTTGTGATTTTATCTATGTATCTGATAGGCTGCCCCCAGACACCCACTCCGTCCTATATACCCAAACAAAAAATGAACAGAATGCTTAAAAATGAGGTGGGCCTTAAAAACCCATCTCTTCCTTAAAGCCCTCCAGTTCCCCACCTAATTAACCTCCTCCCAGTCTCCCCTACCCCCCTCCCACTCCTGCCCTCCCTCCTGTCCCCCTCCTACCTCCCTCCTTTTCATTCTCCTCTCCCCCCCCTCTCCGTCTCTGCCTCCGTTCTCCCCTTTTCCTCCTCCTACCATTGCGTCTCTGTCCGTCCTACCCTCCCCTTAGATTGTACGCTCCTTCGAGCAGGGCCTCCTCTCCTTCTGTTCTCCACCACCTTAACTCTGCTCTCCAGTTCCTTGTCTCTACCATGGGGTCCTATAGCCCTTCTACCCCTCTCTCTATCCCCGCTGGGGACTCTCACCTCTCATCTAGCTGTACATTGGAGTTACTGTGCTTTTTGTTAACTGTACCGTGTTGTCTCACCCTGTATCGTGTTTCTGTCTGTCCCTGTACGGCGCTACGGATACCTAGTGGCGCCCTATAAATAAAAATTAATAATAATAATAATAATAATAATAATGCTCTTTGATAATTTAAATAATTATTGATAATTTGTTTGATACTCACAGACATACAGAGGGAAAATGTATTAAAATTGGGGAGCAAAGGACATCCTGCTGTGTGGACCACAAATTCATACCGAAATGGCTGCTGCCATGTTTTAGCTAAAGGGGAGGAGTGATGAAACGGGGTCCCACTTTTTATTCATCACCCATTTCTCACAGTTTAATATAAGTTTTAATCCTTAGCACAGTCTAAGTATATACACCAGAGCATCGGTGTATTATCTGTATTGCTATATCAAGTTATTAGGTACTTTTTGTCCTTGCTATTCCTTACAATATTGTATGTATTAGAGACATAAAGACCGTTGCCGTATTGTGTGAAGATAGCAGAACAGTAGAAGCCATATTGCATGACAAGATGGCGAGCTAGACAGTTATGTTTACTAAGGTAATTACCGTTTGTCTCAAATGTCCATTGCTTTGAGGTTTGGCTTAGATCTGGGTTGTTAGTAATGTAGGATTCACTTTAGGAGAAATCACTGCACCAAGTTGTCACTTGCCCAAATTACAATACTTTTATGCAACACATCCTTTTCCGGCTAGCGTGTATGTATCAGTTTGTGTGTCCTTATCTGCAAATTCATTTTTTACTTCGTATTCAGTATCGCACAGTGCCTCCACCTTGGTCTGGGTACCGTAGGGTCTTCGTTGCGTAATGTCTTGGCTGTAGCAACACCAGAGGGAGACCAAGGAACCCTACGTCCCCCAACCCTGGACCACAGGCACACACATATAATATATTACCACACCAGATTGGTCTTTAGAAGCCACACCGGCACGTTTATTAGCTAGCTGGCAGCCCAAGTTAATTAGCTAGGTCAACAGGTAATCTGGGAGGTAATTAGGTTAGAATCTTCAGATGATGTGCAATGTGTCTCCACAGTACTATACTGGCTGAAATAGCATTGGAAAATGTTTTAATATGCATCAATATAAATGCTATTCTATCAAAATGTATCTCAGACACAGACAGAGGTCCTGAGTTATTAAGGAGAGCAAAGCAAATAAAAGGAGTAACTTTGCATCTTGATAAAACCATGTTGTATTGAAGGGGGAGGTAAATGTAAAATGTGATGGCAGATTTATAGTTGGGGTAGGGCATGCCCTAGATGAACTTTAAATTTAAGTGTTAAAAAAAGCTATCAAATGTTTGTGTGCTACATGAAAAAACAGTCAGTATTTTCCTTACACGCAAAATAATGAACTAATTTGCACCCCTTGCATTGTAACATGGTTTGTCCAGGATCAAATTTACTCCTTTTTTGTCTTACCTTCCTCAGTTAAATAATTTAAGTGCCCTCTGATAGATCTCTGCTGAAGGGAGGATTGGGGCATCTTGACCCTACTCCCTGGGTAGACAGTCGGCTATCTTGGAGTATCCTGGTGTATGTAACACCAGCACAAAGGATTCTGGGCCAGGCATCGCAGTGCCGCCAGAGGAAACCCTAGAAGTACAGGGTCCGCTTGAGCCAGTAGCCTAGGCTGGGGGATACAGGACTGTCTTGTAGCGGTAATACTGCGGGAGGATAAGACGCTGAAGGATTGTTACTTTGGGGTCTTGACTGCAAGAGCTGGGCTGGGCTACAAGGGCTGCTGGAGGGTACAGGCTACCAATTTACCCTGTACCTTGTGAACGTCTTATGGTGTTGTGCTGTCGTAATAAAGCCTTATATTGAATATATTCTGGTATGCCTGAGTGAGTTGAGTCTCCACCTTCCCAACTAAGGGTGGTTTCCTCAGAGGAGGCTGACTGAGGCCAAGCAGCACGGTCTAACAAACCAACCCACTAATACTCTGAGGCACACACCAGTCCTTCTGGCAAACGCCAGATCATCAGTCCAGTCATTGGCGCAGCATAAAATTTCCAGTTTCTCCAGATCGGGAAAGTTAGATGGCTCTATGTACACATATAGTGCTTGGATAGATAATAAAAGTGTCTTGGAGAGCACAGAATGCTGATTTATGGGCACCAGAGAACACTAAATTCAGATAAAGTGGTTAAAAAATTGACTTGTTTCTCCTTACTATAATCTATTCAAGCCCATTTTATGAAGGTACAGTTAGATAGCTTATATAAACTGGTAGAAGGGAATTTATAGATTCAGTATAAATCTTTTACTGGAAGTAAGAAAGTCATGTTAAATGTAGCAGACAATCTGGCTCTTATGAGCCGCTAAGTAAGCAGTAGCAGTTTCATCACCTAGATCACTGTCTAGCAGAGAGCAAGATCCACACAGTATGTCTGCCATCATCGCGTACATTTACAGGATAGTGCTTTTCATTTTTATTCAGAACTGTTGGTTCCAGAATTGTTAATTATTATTAATTTTTCTTTTAAACTCTAGTTTTAGAAGAAATAATTTCCCCCCTAAGGCATAAGTGAGTAAATGTCTCTGTCAGGTACCGTCCCCACATCGCGACTATGGAGCGGGGACGGCTGCCTGTCACTTTCAGCCGAGGGAGCTCTGTTGCTAGGCAACAGAGAAGCAGTCTCCCCCGGGAGTCCAAGCGCCGCCCGAGCTAGGCAATGGGGCGCTTGTTTCGTCTCTTGGCCTGTGATGTCACTGACCACCGACCTATCAATTCCTGGGCTCCACTATATAAACCTGACTCTGGCACCATTAGGGTGCCAGAATATCAGGTCAATTCCTGCCTCCAGCGTTCCCACTAGAGATTTCTGCTATACCTCCTGTTTTGATCCAGCTTGTTCTGTGACTACTCTCCAGGCGAACACCAGGGGTGCGTTAGACTCCGCGCCTCCCTGTACAGTTGAGCTGATACCATTTAGTAGCTCCATCCAGCTCACAGTCCTGACAGTCTCACCCTCTATGGCGTATGAGGAAAGAGCAATATTGAGGGGTTTGTAAAGAGATAGTGCCTGGGACCTGAGTGTATAAAAAGTGGCTCGGTGGTCACTGGAGGCGGCTGATTAGTGTTCAGGGTTCAAAGTTTGAATCTAAGCTTAATACCACTATAATTTTCACCTGCTCAAGTGGCACCAATGGACTCATAGAGAGTTGAACGCAAACTGCATTTTCTGCATATAAAATGCTTTTTCACTTCTGCGCATGCCTAAAACTCACTAATTTGCGGCCATATGTATACAGAGTCATATCTTGCGCTTACAGCTACTCACTGCCCATTACAATTGAATAGGCGGAACGGGGAAAGGAGAGGGACGTGTTAGCTTGTGTTGGAGCAAATGTGACTTATGTAGACTGAGACTCAGATGCATATGCACCGAGAGAGACACAGAGAGAGAGAGAGAGAGAGAGAGAGAGACACACACACAGATAGAGAGAGAGAGAGAGAGACACACACACACAGAGAGAGAGAGAGAGAGACACAGAGAGAGAGAGAGAGAGAGAGAGAGAGAGAGACACACACACACAGAGAGAGAGAGAGAGAGAGAGACACACACAGAGAGAGAGAGACACAGAGAGAGAGAGACACACAGAGAGAGAGAGACACACAGAGAGAGAGAGAGACACAGAGAGAGAGAGAGAGAGAGAGAGACACACACAGAGAGAGAGAGAGAGAGACACACACAGAGAAAGAGAGAGACACAGAGAGAGAGAAAGAGAGAGAGAGAGACACACACACACACAGAGAGAGAGAGAGAGAGAGAGAGAGAGAGACAGAGAGAGAGAGAGACAGAGAGAGAGAGACTGGTGATGTTGCAGGGTCAGGATTGTTACGACCAGTGACTGTACGGTTGCAGGGAGTGCGGTAACTATGGAACCAGAGTTGAGGTCAGCCCACCAATGTAGGTCTAAGCTTCTAGTACCAAAATTACATTTACTTCTATCACTATTAGAAAAGATCTATTCACTTTTTTCATTTTGCCTCATGGTACAACGGGACATTTATATGCACTGAAGTTACCATCAATATTCCATTTAATCAACTCTGTTGATTTTGAGGAGCATTGTTGAGCCTGAATAGATATATTTGAGAAGTGTTTGTTTGATAACTGATTACCAAGCAGTTTACCTAAAACTCTAGTTTTTATTTTATTTTTTTTCAAAGAAATTCATTGATCTTTTTGACAATGAATCTAAGATCTTTTGGCTTTTTTTTGTTACATTTTTTAGATAGTGTTATATTCTTCTGACCAGAAGAGGGCAGTGCACCATGTAATACAACACTACCTTCCATCCTCGCATCGCAGCACAAAAAGTGAGATATTTTATCATCATCATCACCATTTATTTATATAGCACCACTGATTCCGCAGCGCTGTACAGAGAACTCACTCACATCAGTCCCTGCCCCATTGGAGCTTACAGTCTAAATTCCCTAACATACACACACACACACACAGAGACTAGGGTCAATTTTGATAGCAGACAATTAACCTACCAGTATGGTTTTTGGAGTGTGGGAGGAAACCAGAGCACACGGAGGAAACCCACGCAAACACAGGGAGAACATACAAACTCCAAACAGATAAGGCCATGGTCGGGAATTGAACTCATGTCCCTAGTGCTGTGAGGCAGAAGTGCTAACCACTACTTATTTATGCATTTAAATAAACACCTATAAAGCTAACTTACTTTACAGTACAAGACAGGGGGTGCAAAAGAAGACACACTGCTTCGCTGAGTCGATTCTAAAATTCTAATATTTGGTGTAATTTTGCTATGGGCAGCACATCCACTTTTCTTTTGCAGAAGGTGTGATACATTTACCCCCTGGTTTATTACTTATACCTTATTGCACACTGGAGGATTTTTCAGACCCAGTTGTGGATCAGTAAAGTGAAGCATCAGGGATGCCTCAAGTATGTGTGTTTTGATGTACTACTGGTCGGCTTCAGAAAACAACCCTTAAAAAGAGCAAGACCACTAGCGCCACCTACAGGCTGTTAGAAAATCACAATAAAATCAAAATGCATTGAAGTAATACTTCTGTGACATCTGACAGCACTGCAATATAATTGTGCTACTTATTATGATGAACATAGAACACAGCTTGATAATTATTGAAAAATGTATAGTAGAAAAAAATATGTATTTTATAGGATGGGTGGACTCTAGACTGTAGGGCCCTCTCCTTCTTCTGTGTCATGTCCCACCCATCTTGTCTACCTCCTTTGTACCTATCCTATGTCATATTTCTTTTATGCTTAAGCTGATTTTGTATCATCTTTGTGTAGTGTTTTGTTTGATGCTCAAGTTATAACTCAATTGTTTTACAATGCTGTGTGTCCAGCGCTGTGGCATAATCTCTGACGCCTTATAAATAAAAGACAATAATAAAAATCTCTCTGCATGCAGTTATTTATTTGGCCAGCAGAGGGAGAGCAAACATCAAAGATCCTTCAGTATCCTCACACATGGTGGGAACAAAATCTACTTTCCTTTTGGAACAATAAAAATAATGACCTCTTAATTACAGTAATCAAGCTTTATAGACTACATAATTCACAAGAGGGTTCACTATCTAGTTACAGAAGACACAAATGAATTTAAGTTAAATATAAATGATAATACACATTATATATATGGATAGATAGATAGATAGATAGATAGATAGATAGATAGATAGATAGATAGATAGATAGATAGATAGATAGATAGATAGAATATAAATATGAAAAATGGACTTTGCTATGGGATATCTAAATAAATATTATACTTAAAGAGGAAGTTTTGTGATTGGCTGAGCTCAAACACACAGTGATGGCAGCCTGTGAGCTACTCCAATTACAGATGTCGCTCTGTGATTGGCTGAATCCTTTAAAAAAATGAATATTCCATTACATAATACAACTAATAATACATTATACAAATATGAAGTTATTCCTTTTTCATCTCTTTTTTTTTTAAATCAAGTTTTTATGGAAGTATTAAATATATTTGGAATGAACATGCTGCACTAAATGTAGCAAGAACACACATACAGTTGTGGAAAAGAGATGTAATTTTTCATGCCTGTGTTGTAATATATATCTCATGGGACAATTAACACATGGCAGACTTTATTTTGGCGTTATTTTATCAACAGAAAATAAGCCACCATGAAGAAGCCCCCTCACAACTGTCACACTCTGAGCCGGGAGTCTCCCGGGAATGTCCAGGAGTCTCCTGGAATATTGGGAGTCCTCCCGGGAAGGTAAACTCACTTCCCGAATCCTCACTGGATACTGCAAGCAAATGGCCGTCGCTATCATAAACGGAGACAGATGTTGTTAAGCACATATTATTTTCTTGTAGTATTTCCACTAGATAAGTGGGGGGATCTCACAAGATTTGTGCCCCTGCTTTACCATGAGAGATGAGCTTACTCTGCCTGATGGAGTCATCCTGAGATGTTAACGGTTCATAATAACGTACACCTTGCAGAAGAACTATGCAAAGCAGCTCCATTAGGGGCACCCGGGCCTTGAAGCCACCAAGCACAGGGCCAGAGAGTCACTATATTTGGTCCAACATGTTCAGTGACATTGAAAGAGAAGTCTCCATATGTGACCCCTGCAATGCTCAAAGCACATCAACCAAAGGGACCTCTGCACCAACACAAGTTTACCGGACTTGCCCTGGTCTGTTACTGCTCCAGACGTCTTTGAAAAGAGGAGAAAGGAACATCTAGTTTTGATGGACCTCTATTCAGGGTGGTTTGTGATCGATTACCTACCCAATCTCACCAGAGCTACCATTATTGCCAAACTCAAGAGACATTTATCTACACATGGCATCCCACAGCAACTCATCATGGACAATGCCATGCAATTCAAAGAGTTTGCAAATAACTGGGACTTTCAACACTCTACCACCAGCCCACACTATCCTCAGTCCAATGACCTAGCAGAACAAACTGTCCATTCAGCCAAACACCTGCTGGAAAAATGCACATGTGGTAATACCGGTGCAGCATTGGTTAACCTAAGACATACACCATGGGATGGTCTACCAGCACCTGCCCAGGAGTTATTGTCACGTCGCACCAGGGCTCTCATCCCTGTTACAAAGCAACAATTGCAACAGCAAGTACAAACACGAGTATAAACAGTACTTACCTCAAAGCGGCTGTCCAACAAAAGAAGTTATGACAGAGCAGCACATCGTCTACCATATCTTGTTCCAGGTAAAGCTGTCCGCATGCAAACTCCTTGTGGATATGATAGACCTGCCACCGCCCTCCGAGAATCTGCTCGTCCCAACAGTTATAGTGGTACAAGCCCAGGGTGCCACCTATGAGCGTAAATGTCGCCACCTGCTGAGTGTGCCTGAGGAAGTTTCTCCAGCAACCAATTCAACTATGGTTGACCCAGAACTCATTCATACATTACAGGGCCCACGACCAAACCTTCAGACTCAAAACTAACACTTGACATGTCTGAATGCTCAGGTGGACTTTTGGAAAATCATCAACTATTGGCGCTTCCTATCGTCAACAGATCTTGTTGGGTGTCCAAGTCCTGACCCGAAATTCCAAGACTATGTAGCTTAGTGGTAATTCTTCCATTGGTTTTCTTCCACTAGCTTATTGCCCCATCCTACCCCACTGCCACTTTAGGCCTAACTCGTTATCTGTATTTTGAAGGGAAAGATGGCAGGAAGTAAGGTCATTGGCTAGGTATGCTGGGAAATTCCTCTCCTCTGCTCTGCATTCTAGTTATGTATGTCATGCTGAGTAAACACGTTATGTTTCATACCTGAGAGTTGCCACTCCAGTCTTTCTACACCTACATCTACACTGCCCTTCTCCATCTGTGCCAGCCTCTCTGCCCTTCTCCATCTGTGCCAGCCTCTCTGCCCTTCCCCGTCTGTGTCAGCCTCTCTGCCCTTCCCCATCTGTGTCAGCCTCTCTGCCCTTCCCCATCTGTGTCAGCCTCTCTGCCCTTCCCCGTCTGTGTCAGTCTCTCAGCCCTTCCCCTATCTGTACCAGCCTCTCTGCCCTTCCCCTATCCGTGCCAGCCTCTCTGCCCATCCCCGTCTGTGCCAGTCTCTCTGCCCTTCCCCGTCTGTGTCAGCCTTTCTGCCCTTCCCCTATCCATACCAGCCTCTCTGCGCTTCCCTTAAATGTGCCAGCCTCTCTGCCCTTCCCCTATCCATACCAGCCTTTCTGCCCTTCCCTGTCTGCGCCAATCTCTCTGCCCTTCCCGTTTGTGCCATCCTTGCTGTCTGTCCCCCTTTGTGTGTCTGTCTCTGATTTTGTATGTGCACCTCTGTCTCCCCATCTGTCTCTCTTTGCCCCTCCCCCCCACATTCTGTTTGTGTGTCTCTGTCTCTGCATTGTGGGTGTCTGTCTTTTTTTTTCTACCCTCTTGTATTTATGTCTCCCTTTACCTCTCTTATCATATCTGTCCCCCCACCATCTTCTGCCATTTTTCACCACCACCCACTTTTCCTCTTGCTCCGCACGTTCTCCCACCTCCCCTTTCATCTACCACTTCCCCCTCTTCACCTCCTTACCTTCCGCCTCTCCTTCTGCTGAAGTTCAGCATAGATTCCTGGTGGCTGCCAATCAGAAATGGTGTGGATAAACGAAGGCATGGCTATGTCCAGCACCACATCACTGAACCTGAGGTTAGCTGGTAAGCCCAATATTCTGATTGTAATCATTGTCATTGTATACAGTGGCGCACGCAGGGGGGATTTCTGAGTCTCTAGAAACCCCCCTGCGCTAACTAAGTGGCCACTGTCCTATACAGCAGCCGCGGCGCTGTCAAAGAAGCGTCCGCGGCAGTGCTGTATTGTATACAGCACCGCCGCAGACGCTTCTTAGACAGCGCCGCGGCTGCTGTTTAGGACATCGCTGGCGAAACGGAGCTGCTGCTCCGTGCGCCCCTGGTATACTACGCCTTGACCTCCATGGGCTGCCCACACTCCCTCTCTAGAGGTTGATCATGCCCCTTTAGAGGCAGTGCATGCACTATTTCATGGGCCCCTATCATTAAATTCCCCCAGTGGACCCTTCATGCCCTAGTCCAACATTGACAATAATAATAATGTGTGAAAAAGTAAGTAAATCCTTACTGCATCCATATGAATAAGGAACGTTATGTGAGTCAGGAGCTGCACCAACTACACTTCATTAGTTATGTGCTGCCACCTTTATATAAGAGCAGGTCGGTCTGTAGCATTCAGAGTGTACTTTTTATTTCACATGGCTGCTCCAGGGTGTGAGAACCAGGAAAGAATTACAGTGAGCACAGTGTGTAACTTGTGTAATGTTCTGTTTAAATGGAACTAAGGCTTTTGTGTTATCCCACAGTAAAGGTTCTCATGCAGAAGAAGAACAATTTGATCTTCGTGCCAATATTTATACTTGGATTACACACAGACTGAAGGATCAGCCGTAGTTGAGGTGTCCGCTTCACAATAGATTCTACCATTGAGGTGTTGACTTTATTAGACTAACGCATGTACTTTGTAGGTACCGCGCTGCTGTTGGGGTGGAAACTAAAATAATTATTTTTCTTCCCTTACTCACACTAACATAACATTTCTATACCAGTGTTGTACACTGTAATAGACAAATGTTTCACTTTAATCAATCTAGTAATACGGTAAAGACTTTTCCAAAATTTGCATTTGTTAATGAGTTCCCTTCGTTGGGCCATCCAGCAAAACCTTCTGGTCGTGGCAGTGGCTCCGGTTTCCTCACCTTAGGCCCACGCCTGATTATGTTGTTGTTTTGTACATTTTACAAGGAGGGACACACACATTAAAACATCAAAAATTGAATGGCTTCATTTGTAGGCCCCTCAAACCGTATATATCATTTTGGTCATCCAGTACAAGTGACACACACCACAGAGCTCCATGTTCCCAACATCTACTGCAACCTATATGTAAAAAATAAAAGTATTTCACCCATAATTATAATATGTTAGACTTTTTATGCTGACAGGTATGTGCACCCCAATACACTGGTATATAATATACCATAGGTACAGATGCATATTAAATAATCAGAAAGCAATGAATAATATGTAAGATTACAAGTGGCAGAGTCAACTATAGAAAATGTGGTCAGATGATGGAAGAGAGGACAACGTATGGCCGGCAATTCTGCTCTCCTAGGCCTAGATATTGGGATGACTGAAAACCTCATAGGGGCGGTGTTTCTACAATCCCCTAGTATGTTGAATAGGCCACCTGTGGAATGTCCTTCAATCACTCAATTTTGGAACATGGTCCTTGACTTCATCCAGAAATAATAGATACTTGGTTGTATCTTGTATACCCATCTATTTTACTACCGAACAGACCTATCAAACCACTCAACAAACATCTAGATATGCTCACTGAATATGTAAATAATGCTGCAAAACTACTAGTAGTAAAGGAGTGAAGAAAGCAAGTCCATACTTTTCATTAAATACAGAGTCATTGGTACCAATGCAACATATTCCCTCTCCTAGGGGTGTCCTAAACTACTTGCCTGCTGATATCCTCTACACCTCTACCTTCCATATGTAAATAGGAATGTTTCATACAACTATACTGACCACTCGTAAAATGTTGTCAAAGTGTGCTGTGACCTGTGCTCCCCACTTATGGAACTAGCCTACCCCGCTTAACCAAACTTTCCCCCAACCTTCAATCTTTCTCTCTCTCAAAATCCACCTCTTCACTATAGCCTATCATTCCCCTATCTGGTGTGTTCCAGCAGCTCCAGATCCACTAGCTTCAATTGTCTCAACATTGCCTTCCCCCACTAGACCAAAGGTTCTTATTCGTTTTTGTGCTATGGAACCCTTTGGCAGTCTGGTGAAGTCTATTGATCCCTTCTTGTCGCCCGTGTGCCTATCCATGACAAATATGATATAAAAAATATCTGTGATTTCTATTGGTGACAAAGTCACAGGAACTGCTAATACTACTGCGGTTTGGAGCTTACTTTCATAATCGAAGGTAATGCTAAATTTAAGTGAGTGAAACTAAGGATGTCATTTTGTTTACCTTTGAAGTTCATGGACCCCCTTAAATGCATCAGTGGACCTCAGGTTAAGAGTCACTGCTCTAGACTGTAAGCTCTTTGGAGTGGGGCTCTGTGTACCCTTTGTCTCACGCCTGTACCTCCTTCGTCAACCTCATCTGTACTTTTTTTCTTTTAATGTGTGATTGTATTTTGTATGATTTGTAACTCTGGCTGTCTAACACTGCAGAGTTTTGTGGTGTCTCACAAATAAATGAGGATGATGATATATAGGAAAATATTTAATTTAAAAAGCCTACTTGAGAAGGAGTGATAGTCTCCTGTCCAGGACCGGTAGAGGCCAAGCCACTACATCCACAAGGCAAGATGAGAACTTTACCTCAGGCGGCAGAATCCTGGAGGTGGCAAAACAAAGGTTCCTGATTCTCCCCCAGCGCTACAGTCACCGACCATGCATTGCAATAACTGATCATAAGAAGGAGCACAGGGTAACACTCCTTCCTGCAACTACTGTAGTGTTGTGACCAACAGTGTGAGAGGCGGCGGTGGGACAGAAGAGGGAGTTCACTCTCCCTCTCCTGCTCAGATTCCACTTACTATGCCAGTCACTGCGCTCCACTGAGCGTGGGCGGTGGAACTTTGACAACAGAAGGGGGTGGAGCTCCTCATTAGATGTATCATGTGACCTACCAGATTAGAGGATTGTGGGTGGCAAGTAAGTCACAATTATTTCATTTACCTAATTAAAGCCACAGCTAATTGTAATTATCCTATAAACATTGAAATCCTTGCGACGTTCATTGTACAACTAATAATACCCTGTACATTCCCCTTTTTAAATATTATATTGTATTTTTGTGGCTTGTGTTATATATCTGCCGTTTTACATGATCTCATTTAACTAACTTCAAAAGTGAAGTTTTCATGTTCTTAAAAACACAAGAATATTGTGCAAATGTAAAATGTTTTCAGAAAAGTTGATAAATTGTATTTTATAATAATAATTGGAAAGATCACTTTGTCTCATCTCCCGGGTTTGTTCTCATTCTCATTCTCCTGTTTTCACCCTAGTCCATATTGTACTGTATTTATTGTTCTCGGCTTCCTTTGTAGGCCTTATTTTTATTCTACTTGTATTTCTTTTTTTATTTCTTTATTTATTATATTTTTATATTAATTTTCTCCATTCTTTATTTTTATTTTTCGCTCTCTATTTTTATTGTATTTACTGAATTTATTTATCTCTATTTGCATTTTTTATTCACTTATTTACTGTATTTAATTATTTCTATTTGCTTCTCTTATTTACTGTATTTAATTAATTATTTAATTATTTTTATTTGCATTTCTTAATCTATTCCAACCGCATTTTATTTCTCCCTTTGTACTCCTCTGCTCTCCGTCTATTGGCCTTTCTTGTCTCTTTGTTCCCCGTTCACGCCTCTCTGTCTCATTTAACACGGCTTGCCTTGCCTAGCCTCTTTGCCACACCTCTCCCCACCGTCATTGTCATTGTTGGCTATTACTTTATTTAACTCACTTATCTCATTTCCTCTTGTCTACCTTCTGACTCCCCCTGTTCCTCTGATTCCCCCTGTCCATTGTCATGGTTGGCTATTACTTTATTTAACTCACCTCAATTCCTCTTGTCTACCTTCTGACTCCCCCTGTCCTCCTCTCCCGCCCCTCTGCTTCAGACGATTCTTCTGTACCCTCTACTTCTTCCACTCCTTCCACGCCCCTCCCTCACCTCACTATGCCTCCCTGTTCACTTGCCATACCCATACTCTCACCTCGCCCAACTTCACGCTCCTGTCCCCGCACTCCCCCGCGCACCGCTAACCTTGCCAACCTTATCCCCATCTCCCCTCTCCCCTCCCTCCCTTTCTCCTGTGCCCTCTGGAATGCTAGATCCGTCCGCAACAAACTCCCCTCTATCCATGACCTCTTCTTATCTAACTCTCTTAACCTTCTTGCCATTACCGAAACCTGGCTCACTGATTCCGACACTGCCTTCCCTGCCGCTCTGTCCTATGGCGGCCTCTCCTTCACCCACTCCGCCAGACCTGGAGACCGCCCAGGCGGTGGAGTGGGCATTCTCCTATCCTCCACCTGTACTTTCAGACTCATTCCTCCTGAACCCTCCCTCTCCTTCTCCTCTTTTAAAGTCCACTCTATCCGTCTCTTCTACCCCATCCATCTCCGCGTCTCTGTCATATACCGTCCCCCTGGGCCCTCCTCCCTTTTCCTTGACAACTTTACTGCCTGGCTCCCACACCACCTCTCCTCTGACATCCCCTCCATTATCCTCGGCGACTTCAATATCCCTGTTGACAACCCCACCGACCCTGCTTCCGTCAAACTCCTCGCCCTTTCTTCCTCCCTTGGCCTCTCCCAATGGACCTCCTCTTCTATCCACTGCCTTGGTCACTCCCTCTCACCGTTGCAGTCTGTCCGACTTCTCTATCTCCCCCTTTCCACTCTCGGACCACCATCTCCTCTCATTCTCTCTCTCCTCTACTCCTGAACCCCCCCCCACCCAAATCTACCCGGTCCAGGCGTGATCTCAAAACCCTTGATCCTCCTCTTCTCTCGAAACTCTCCTCTCTCCCCTTTCCACCCTGTCCTGCCCTAATCAGGCGGCCTCCCTCTATAACCAAACCCTCTCCTCCGCCCTTGATGCGGTCGCCCCTGCCAAGCCCATCCGCCTTCGCTGCTCCAATCCCTAACCCTGGCACTCCAAACTTACCCGCTTCCTCCAAAAATGCTCTCGTACTGCTGAACGCCACTGGAGAAAATCTCGCTCCCTGGCTGATTTCCTCCACTTCAAGTTTATCCTCTCCTCCTACAGCTCTGCCCTCTCGCTCGCTAAGCAATCCTTCTTTAAATCCCTCATCTCCTCCCAGTCCTCCAACCCCCGCCGCCTCTTCGCTACCTTTAACACTCTCCTGTCCCCCTCCCCCCCTCCCTTCCTCCTTATCTGCCACTGACTTCACCACCTTTTTCTCCTCTAAAATCGCGGCCATCAGACTTGAAATCTCCTCCTCCATCCACTTTTCCGCCACCCCCCCTCTCGCCCTTCCTCCCCCCTCCACTCTCCCCCCCTCTCCCCCCAGCCACCAACTCCTTCTCTCCTTCCGCCCCACCTCGGGTGAGAAAGTCCACTCTCTCATTTCTTCTTCCCCCTTCTACCTGCCCCCTGGACCCCATCCCTTCTCACCTTCTTCGCTCCCTTTCCGCCTCCACCTGCTCCCACCTCGCTCACCTTTAAACATGCTCTCGTCTCACCCATTCTCAAGAAACCCAACCTTGACCCCACCTCACTCTCTAATTACCGCCCCATTTCCCTTCTCCCATTTGCCTCCAAAATACTCGAGAGACTTGTCTGCAACCGTCTCTCCACCTACCTCTCTGAACACTCCCTCCTCCCTCTCCAATCAGGCTTCCGCCCCCTCCATTCCACTGAAACTGCCCTGGCTCAAATTACGAACAATCTCCTCTCGGCTAAAGCCCTGGGCCACTACTCCCTCCTGATTCTCCTCGACCTCTCAGCGGCCTTTGACACCATTGACCACCCCCTCCTGCTTCACACCCTTCAGTCCATTGGCCTCTCCGGTACCGTCCTCTCCTGGTTCACCTCTTACCTTGCCGACCGTTCCTTCTCTGTTTCCACCTCTGATTCTCTCTCCCCATCTTCCTCCCTTCCAATCGGGGTCCCTCAGGGCTCTGTCCTTGGACCCTTACTATTCTCACTATACACCTCTTCTCTGGGTGCACTCATCAGCTCCTTCGGCCTCAAGTACCACCTTTATGCTGATGACACTCAACTCTACCTTTCCTCTCCTGATCTCTCTCCCTCCCTTCTCTCCAGGGTATCCGCATGCCTCTCTGCCATCTTCTCCTGGATGTCCTCTAGATTTCTTAAACTCAATCTTGCTAAAACTGAACACATTGTCTTTCCTCCCTCTCGTACCTCCTTCCCCTATGACCTCTCTATCACTGTTGACAACTCATCTATCTCCCCTGTTCCCCAACTCCGCTGCCTAGGTGTCATCCTCGACTCCTCTCTCTCCTTTGCCCCTCACATTCACTCTGTCGCCAAATCCTGACGTTTCCAGCTTCGCAACATTGCCCGCATTCGGCCCTTTCTCTCCCAGGATGCCACCAAATCTCTCGTCCACTCTCTGATCATCTCCCGCTTGGACTACTGCAACCTTCTCCTTATCGGCCTCCCCCTCTCTAATCTCGCTCCCCTTAGATCTTGTTAGGAACTTACCTTGTTCCCGTTCCGCTGCGCTGTCAGCGGGAGCTGACAGCAGTGTCCGATCTGTTCAGCGCTTCTTCTGTTAGTGCTGCCGCACTTCCGGGTTCTCTCTGCTGCCGATCATGTGACTCCTGGGCGGGGAATTCAAACTCCTATATCTCCCCTGCTCTGACACGCTGCCTGTGTCAGAGCAATGTGTTTCCTGTTCCTGGCTACAGTTCCTGTGTCCTGACTCCTGTGAACCTGCTCCCTGTTAACCCCTCTATTCCTCCTACTCCTGTGTACCTACCTGGCTGTAACCTGACTATTCTCTGGATCTCCCTCTGGCACTGCATACCTGATATCTTCTGTGTACCGACTCGGCTGTGTTACCAACTATTCTCTGGATCTCCCTCTGGCACCGCATACCTGATACCTTCTGTGTACCGACTCGGCTGTGTTACCAACTATTCTCTAGATCTCCCTCTGGCACCGTATACCTGATACCTTCTGTGTACCGACTCGGCTGTGTTACCAACTATCCTCTGGATCTCCCTCTGGCACCGTATACCTGATACCTTCTGTGTACCGACTCGGCTGTGTTACCTACTATTCTCTGGACCCAAATCCTGCCACGCACCCATTGCCTCCGTGCATCTACCGGTTACTGTTCCAGACCTACAATGCCTGGAATTAACGGTTAGTGCCTGTACTTGCACCGCATTGTCTATTTTCTTGTCTGCCTGCCATCACTTAGAACTTTCTCCCTTACGTCAGTAGGCTAATCTGGGGGCCGCAACCTGCGGTTCTTTGGCAGCTAAGTCCACACTACCTTGCGGTGGTTCTTGGTGAAGACCGGAAGGCCGTTAGACTCCGCGCCCTAGGTAAGCCTGTGCTAATACTGACTAAGGCATCAAAATCGTAACAGTTTGCTCTGACCCCCTTATCTAACTGATGGAAGCGACAGGGAATCCCACTGCGAGAGTACTACTGGATAACTTAGCGGCTCAGGTTGAGGAACAGGGGAAAAATCAAGAACAGTTATTACAGATTCTGCAGACTCTGACTAACAGGTTGGATACGCTCCAAGCAGCTCAGGTGGCAGCTCCTAATCCTCCACCTGCTCCGACCCCACAACCTGCCCCCGCTCCAAGCAGTTCAGCTGTATCTGCTCCCACAACCTCTCAACTCCGCATACCTAACCCACCCAAGTTCAATGGGGATCCCAAGGAATGCCGAGGCTTCTTGAACCAGTGTGCTATTCAATTCGAACTTTTGCCCGGAAACTTTCCTACACAGAAAACTAAAGTCGCTTATATTATTTCCTTATTGTCTGGTCAAGCGCTTGCCTGGGCTTCTCCTCTCTGGGAACATGATGACCCCATTCTCCATAATTGTGCCACTTTCCTGGAAACCTTCAGACGCTTCTTTGATGAACCCGGACGAGTCTCCAGTGCAGCTTCTGGACTCCTCCGTCTGCGCCAGGGTACCCTTACTCTGGGCCAGTATGCCCTTCAATTTCGCACTATGGCGGCCGAACTTCGTTGGAACAATGAAGCTTTAGTGGCCACATTTTGGCAAGGCTTGTCCGATCGTATTAAGGACGAGCTAGCAGCCCGAGAGTTACCCACTACCCTGGATGCTTTGATCTCTCTCTGTAACCAGATTGATATATACGTTTCCGTGAACGCACTCAGGAGAGAGAGAGTTCCCGTCGATCTACTTTCCGTTTGGCTCCTCGCTTCCAAAGTCCTATTACACCGGAGGAAGAGCCTATGCAGTTGGGAAGAGCACGTTTATCCCAGGAGGAAAGAGAGAGGCGGTTCAAGAATCGTTTATGCCTTTATTGCGGGGAACCCGGTCATGTCCTGAGTCAATGTGGGAAGCGCCCGGGAAACGATCGGACCTAACTGATGACGGAGAGACTAAGTTAGGTATGAACATTCTCTCTCCTATGGATTCTAGTTTTTCTATCCAAGTTCTTCTGCAATATACTGATAAACAATTGTCTCTTCCAGCGCTTATTGACTCCGGTGCAGCGGGGAACTTTTTACGAGCTGACATTGTAGAGCGGTTATCATTGCCTAGGCAACCCTTAGATCCACCTATTGCCATTACAGCTATAGATGGCAGTCGTATCATTGGAGGATCCATTAAGAACAGAACTGTCAACATGTCTCTACGCATTGGAGCCCTACACACTGTGGAAATCTCCTTCTTAGTCATTCCAAAGGCTATCAACCCGTTGATCTTAGGCTTACCTTGGCTCAGACTTCACTCCCCCACTTTAGATTGGCAGAAACCGGAAGTTCTTGCATGGGGTTCAGAGTGTCATTCCCGATGTCTTCCCAGGATTCATAGACCCGCTATGGGCTGTCTTCCAACACCCTCCGGTATTCCTCCTCAATATCATTCGTTTTCTGACGTCTTTTGTGAAAAGGAGGCTTCCAAGTTACCCCCTCATAGACCTTGGGATTGCTCCATTGAATTGTTGCCGGATAAGATAACACCTAGAGGACGGGTATTTCCATTATCTCTACCCGAATCAGAGGCCATGTCCCTATATATTAAGGAGAATTTAAACAGGGGTTTTATCCGGAAATCCTCGTCACCAGCAGGAGCAGGTTTCTTTTTCGTAAAAAAGAAGGACGGCGGATTGCGTTCTTGCATAGACTACCGTGGCCTCAATGCCATAACGAAAAAGAATAGGTACCCCTTACCATTGATCTCTGAACTCTTTGATAGGATCAAGGGAGCTTCAATTTTTTCTAAACTGGATTTGAAAGGGGCCTACAACCTTATCCGTATTAAACAAGGGGATGAATGGAAGACGGCGTTCAATACGCACGATGGGCATTTTGAGTATCTTGTCATGCCATTTGGACTTTGTAACGCTCCTGCGGTTTTTCAAAATTTCATTAACGAAGTTTTTCAGGATTTCCTGTATCAATTTGTTGTCATCTACCTAGACGATATTCTTATTTTTTCACCTGATATTATTACTCATCGCCATCATGTCTCCTTGATTCTTCAACGCCTTCGGTCGCATCATCTGTACTGTAATGTGGACAAGTGTGTCTTTGAAAAAACGCATCTTCCTTTTCTTGGTCACGTGGTTTCTGGCTCCGGATTACGTATGGACCCTGAGAAATTAAAGGCGATTTCTGATTGGCCCCAACCGGTTGGACTTAAGGCCATCCAGCGTTTTATTGGGTTCTCTAATTATTACCGCCACTTTATCAAAGGGTTTTCGTCTGTTATTGCACCCATCACTTCCCTGACCAAGAAATCTGCCAACGCTAAGACCTGGCCACCAGAGGCGGTAGAGGCCTTCAAGTATCTTAAAGAAGCCTTCATATCGGTACCTATTCTTCAACAGCCAGATTCTTCCTTCCCCTTTTTTCTCGAAGTTGACGCATCCTCCACTGGAGTGGGAGCTATTTTGTCTCAGAAGAATTCTACTGGAAAGTTTTCTCCCTGTGGCTTCTTTTCTCGTAAATTCTCACCCACCGAAAAAAACTACGACATTGGAGACAGAGAACTACTTGCTATCAAATTGGCCTTGGAGGCTTGGAGACATCATTTGGAGGGAGCCAGATTTCCTGTTATTATTTTTACGGATCACAAGAACCTGCTTTATTTACAAACTGCATCCTGCCTCAATCCCCGTCAGGCCAGATGGTCTTTATTTTTTTCACGATTCAATATGATCATTACCTTCAGACCAGAGTCCAAGAACAAGAAGGCTGATGCTCTCTCTCGTTCCTTTGATTCTATGGATACCGAAGAAGAGAGTGTTAGGTCTATTCTAGATCCAGAATGTATTTTGGCTACTACTCCTACTCGGTTGATCATTCCTCACGGGAAGACTTTGGTTCCTCCACATCTCCAAACTAAACTCCTTAAATGGGCTCATGCCTCCCGTTTTTCTGGTCATGCCGGTATAAAGAAGACCTTGGAATTTATCTCCCGTAGTTATTGGTGGCCGGCTATCCATTCGGACGTTCGACAGTTTGTGACGGCGTGTTCCACTTGTGCTCAAAATAAAGTTCCTCGTCAAGCTCCATACGGTCTGCTGCAGCCTCTGCCAATTCCGGATCGACCTTGGAGTCATCTCTCCATGGATTTTTATCACAGATTTACCCTCCTCCAGAGGGTTCTCAGTAGTGTGGGTGGTCACTGATCGCCTTTCCCGAGCCGCTCATTTTGTGGCATTAAAAGGTCTCCCTTCTGCTCCTATTCTGGCTCAACTCTTCATTAAAGAAATTTTCCGCCTACATAGCTGTCCAGATATTATCGTTTCTGATCGAGGAACTCAGTTCGTGGCAAGATTTTGGAGGGCCTTTTCTCGTCTTTGTGGAATTAAGTTAAATTTCTCTTCTGCATATCATCCGCAAAGTAATGGTCTCACTGAAAGGACGAATCAAGAATTGGAGAAATTCCTCAGATGTTTCATTTCAGCTAAACATGATGATTGGGTTGATTTATTACCTTGGGCAGAATTCGCCCACAATAATAATTCACACGACTCTACCTCCACTTCTCCCTTTTTTGCTCTTCAGGGATTTCATCCTAAAGTTCCACCCTTCAAAGAGTTAACCGCTTCTGGGGTTCCTGCAGTGGATTCCCTTCTATCGGACTTCTCGTCCAGGTGGGATCTTATCAAACGCAAATTACTTCACACCTCTGCCATCAGTAAAAAAGCATTTGACAAAAGAAGAAGACCGTCTCCACTACTTACTCCTGGTGACAAAGTGTGGTTGTCTACAAAGAATCTTCGCTTGTTGGTTCCTTCTAAGAAATTCGCTCCCCGATTTATCGGTCCCTTCAAGATCATTGAGGTCATTAATCCGGTGGCCTTTAGATTAAAATTACCCCCTACCTTGAGGATTCCCAATGTCTTCCACATTTCCCTTCTCAAACCACTTGTTGTTAACAAATTCTTTTCTTCAAGAAGACCTCCTGCTGCTATTTCTGCACCAGATCAGGAATTTGAGGTGAAGGAGATTCTAGATTCTCGGATTTCCAGAGGTTCCTTGCAGTTCCTGGTTGACTGGAAAGGTTACGGTCCTGAAGAGCGTTCTTGGATTCCTGCACGAGACCTTCATGCTCCGAGTTTGTTGAAGAAATTCCATACCAAGTTCCCTCTAAAGCCTTATAGGTTGTCCGGAGGCCACCCCTGAAGGGGGGGGTACTGTTAGGAACTTACCTTGTTCCCGTTCCGCTGCGCTGTCAGCGGGAGCTGACAGCGGTGTCCGATCTGTTCAGCGCTTCTTCTGTTAGCGCTGCCGCACTTCCGGGTTCTCTCTGCTGCCGATCATGTGACTCCTGGGCGGGGAATTCAAACTCCTATATCTCCCCTGCTCTGACACGCTGCCTGTGTCAGAGCAATGTGTTTCCTGTTCCTGGCTACAGTTCCTGTGTCCTGACTCCTGTGAACCTGCTCCCTGTTAACCCCTCTATTCCTCCTACTCCTGTGTACCTACCTGGCTGTGACCTGACTATTCTCTGGATCTCCCTCTGGCACTGCATACCTGATACCTTCTGTGTACCGACTCGGCTGTGTTACCAACTATTCTCTGGATCTTCCTCTGGCACCGCATACCTGATACCTTCTGTGTACCGACTCGGCTGTGTTACCAACTATTCTCTGGATCTCCCTCTGGCACCGTATACCTGATACCTTCTGTGTACCGACTCGGCTGTGTTACCAACTATCCTCTGGATCTCCCTCTGGCACCGTATACCTGATACCTTCTGTGTACCGACTCGGCTGTGTTACCTACTATTCTCTGGACCCAAATCCTGCCACGCACCCGTTGCCTCCGTGCATCTACCGGTTACTGTTCCAGACCTACAACGCCTGGAATTAACGGTTAGTGCCTGTACTTGCACCGCATTGTCTATTTTCTTGTCTGCCTGCCATCACTTAGAACTTTCTCCCTTACGTCAGTAGGCTAATCTGGGGGCCGCGACCTGCGGTTCTTCGGCAGCTAAGTCCACACTACCTTGCGGTGGTTCTTGGTGAAGACCGGAAGGCCGTTAGACTCCGCGCCCTAGGTAAGCCTGTGCTAATACTGACTAAGGCATCAAAATCGTAACAGATCTGTACTTAACGCCGCTGCTAGGCTTATTTTCCTCTCTCGCCGTTCCACCTCTGTCTCCCCACTCTACCAAGCCATTCACTGGCTCCCCTTCCCCTACAGAATCCTTTTCAAGCTCCTCACTCTGACTTACAAGGCCCTCGCCAACTCCACTGCTCCCTACATCTCTAACCTTATCTCTATTCACACTCACTCCCGCCCACTGCGATCGTCCAATGATCGTCGCCTCTCTTCCCCTCTGATTACCTCCTCTCACGCACGTATCCAAGACTTCTCCCGCGCCGCTCCCCTCCATTGGAACAAGCTCCCCCGCTCCATCAGAACTTCCCCTAATCTGTCCTCGTTCAAACGAACATTAAAAACCCACCTTTTCCTTAAAGCCTTCCAGTCTCATGCCTAAACTCCCACCGGTCGGCTACCTCTCTTTCTCATCCATTCTTCCCTTCTCCCCCTTCCTCGACTTCGTGTCCGTTTCTCCCGTCTCTCCGTCTCATGCATGTGTCTGTCTGTCTTCCCCTCCCTTTAGATTGTTCGCTCCTTTGAGCAGGGCTCTCCTACCTCCTGTTTCCATCACTTTTAACTGCGCTCTACAGCTACTCTGCTCACCTCCTCTCGGTCCCTCTGCCCTCTGTCTCCTCTCGCTTCTCTCCGCTCCCCTCAGTGACTCTCAACCTGTCATCTGTGCCCACCCTCTTGGGCCATAGTTACCTGCCTATACTCACTTTTCCCCTCCCTCCCTCTCTTTCATGCTGTGCCTGAGCCCCCAGAGTTATAGTGCTTACTGTTACTTGTACGGTGCTGTTTCACCTTGTACTGTGCCATTGTTTGTCCCTGTACGGCGCTACGGATACTTTGTGGCGCCCTATAAATAAAAATTAATAATAATAATAATAATCTGTAAGATAAATGTATGCGCTACAAATTTGACTTAACTTAGCTTACATTGACACTAATTCTAATAGTTATTTTTTTCCCTTTCAGCTTATTTATGTATTAAATCAAGTTTCTCCTTCTGCATAGAAATCAAATGACACAACACAGTTTTCCTGTGATGTTAGTGCAGCAAAGATTAACACACGTGTAATATAAAAGCATTTATACTGTGGAAATTGGAACTAGTAAACTGAAGACATCTGGAACTGCTCTCCCGGTGTTTGTTTTGTAATGGATACTGCCTGTAATTAACATTATATTGCCTGTCATTATATTGCAGCTACATATGTTTACTGTCTTCTCTTAATTATGAAACACGTTACATGTCCTTTATGTCACATGATTATCAGCTACCACTGTGGCAAATTGGAGAAACAAATGTGTGCCTTTAAACTTCAGCATTATTGAAGAAATAAAGACTCCTCCAAAAACAACGTCAAATTTTTTAGGCCCTCTTACATCTATTTGCTAATACTTAGGGGTAAGTTTATCAAGCTGAGGGTTGGAGATGTTGCCTATAGCAACCAATCAGATTCTAGTTAACATTTATTTAGTACATTCTACAAAATGACAGCTAGAGTCTGATTGGTTGCTATATGCAACTTCTTCACTTTTTCAAGCTTGATAAATTTACTGCAGAGTAAGCTATTGCTATATAAATCATTGTTGTTAATAATAATAATAATAATAATAACAGTGTTAATACCCACTGACGTTTTTTGTGTTAAAAAGCTATTAAAGACGAGAGTGAAACGCGTGTGTAACGGACGTCAGAGCACAATGCATTTGACTTGTTTCCAGTACACATTTTATATGTAGTTGATTGTCACTGCTCAAAGGGCTGGATCCTATAGTTTGCCTAGATTTGCACTATTCGAGCGAGGCGCGGAGTCTAACAAGGAGACGGTGTTCCCAAGGGACCAGCCGCAAGGCGGTTTGGCCTTTGCTGCGTCTGTCTTGCTGGTCGCGGCCCTCACTTGGAGAGACAGGCGAAACCCCTAGAGAAACTGGCAAAAGATGGTCAGCAATGGCAGACAACACGTGGAGAAGCGTAGAAGGCAGGTGCTGCTGGGATAGCGGAGAAAGGTTGGAGTGTCAGCTCTGCAGACGGCAGGTTACCACTGGAATGGTGGCCAGGACACTAGGAAGTGTCAGTTCTGAAGTCAGCAGGTTACCACTGGAACAGAGGTGAAGTACTGAGATAGAGTGTCAACTCTGCGGATGACAGATTACCACTGGGATGGTGGCAGGAACAGTAGGAAGTGTCAGCACTGAAGTCAGCAGGTTCCACTGGAGCATAGGTGAAGCGCAGAAATAGAGTGTCAGCTCTGTGGTCAACAGGTTCAGAGGAGCCATGATTTGCATCAAGAAGGTAACTAAAAGAACAGACACCAAACATCCAGGGGAGGTACCTTTTAAACTTAGGAGCCAAAATCATCAGCAAATAGGAGAGGAGCAGAGAAAATTAATAGACGGCGTCCAGTATGGCCCAGAGAGGCAGGTAAGAGTGCCGGGAATCGGGTATGCAGCCCGATCGCCCGGCGTGTGACATTGATATGCATTTAGATGCATTTACGAATGTATCCAATCTGTGTTTCTTAGCATGTGTCTGTGACAAAATAGAAAGTTTTCATCTTTCTCTTGTTAGAAGTATGTGGGAAACACACATGTAAACACTTGTTAACCGCAAAGGGAATGCTCACATTGTGTCCCACTGAGATGAATGGACTTTATCAAGTGCCTTGATGCAATGGAGGAAGAAGCATAAAAAAGAACCGTAATGGTGAAGTTACACTAACATCAACACTCTAATGAGTATGGTCCCGTGGGTTTTATCCCCTTTCTTTTACATGCTTTGAAAGCTAATAAACCAAATCTTTTTTTATGCCAATGGGTACAAGTATTTCTGCTGCTTATAAATGCTCAGAAGCATCTTTGGAACATTTAATGAGCATTTTTTATCTATTAGGGAAGATGCTGCTGAGATCTCTGTAGTTTGTGTGACACCGACTAGTGCATCTTACATTCATTTCAATGCTGAATGTCGTGTCAGAAGCTTTGGAGCCGGCTAGTCTACCAGCAAAGGGCAGAGCCCAGAGAACAGTGTTGGGCAATCTGATAGACTTCAGGGGCTGCAGACCTCTTAATTCAAAAAAGTCCGCACATCACCCTTATTCTCAGTAATAAGTTATAACAATACATTTATTGAAAGAAAGAGACACCTGTCTGTAATAACATACCAGCAGTCATGTTATACAAGTGTTACATATTTCTGTGGCTGCATTTTTGGGATCAACTGTAAATGAAGCAGCTTTGCACAGGCATCATACTCATAATACATGTGACTGTTAGGCTCCTAACAGCGACTTGACCAATCTCACCACTGAGGACCACGCCTAAAAAATCTACTTCTTTTTAGTCGCTTTACCGTACGGTTTGGTAAATCACCTCTACTGCAGGGGCAAACGCAGGATTTGTAGAGGGGGGTTTCCACAATACGCCGCCAGTGGGCAGGACCAGCATGCATTGGGGCGTGGTTATAATATTAGACAGTGCTTGGCTGCTCTCCAACTCTTCCTATCCCCATAATATACATGGGCAATGCTGCGTGCACTACTGTTAGCTGCACGCAGCTCTCCCTTTTCAAGCAGAGCTGTGTGAAGCGGGAGCAGGGTCCAGCCACCTCAATTATACAGTGCTCCATGCTTGGAGGGGGGTTGCCAGACACTAGGAACCCCCCCCCCCTCTGTTTGCCTATGTACTTTACACTAATGTATCCCAGGTCACAAAACCGTCATTGCCTTATGTCATCTGCCAGCTTAAAAAAATATTCCTTGTTGTGCAGTTTTTACATCTGCACAAAATGACACATTTTTATTTGCTGTATGGATAAAAACATAGTTTAATATATCACCAAAGTGTTTTTAGGATCTTCCGTACTTTGCCAATAACTTTCAATATAATGTTATTTAGCACGATACACAGAATAATATTGCTCAGTGCGTCAGTGTTTATAGGAAGTTTCAATTGTTGGCTTGATTTGAGTATAAATATTTGGGCATGGTATTAATAGTTCAGCTAAACACTTCATAATATTCCTGCTTATCTTCTTAGGCAGAAAAAAGTATGTCAGTGAATGGAACTGTGGGAGATTTGGTCATCTCGCTTTATGATATCACCATCATCCTTGACTATCACAAACATTTGCCAGAAAGCTAAAAAACTAATAGAGATACAACAAAGGAAAGTATTCAATAATCGCGGTGATAGCGGTGTAGGACAGAGAACCAACGAGTAGGAGTTTAATAATTTAAACATGCTTGGGAAAGACATAAGGATATCCTTACAAAGAACTAAGGATCAAATAGGGTTTGACATAGGTAAACCGAGGGGGAATCCTAGTTCCTGGAAACCCCCCTCCAAGCCTGGAGCACTGTATAATTGAGGTGGCTGGACCCTGCTCCCGTTTCACACAGCTCTGCTTGAAAAGGGAGACTTGCGTGTACCTAACAGTAGTGCACGCAGCATTACCCATGTATATTATGTGGATAGAAAGAGTTGGAGAGCAGCCAAGCACTGTCTAAAATTATAGCAACACCCCCCCCTGCATGCTGGCCACACCCACTGGCGGCATGGTGTGGAAACCCCCCTCTACAAATCCTGCATTTGCCCCTGTTTGAGGTTACCATAGGTTAACAAATGGGCAAACTAGATGGGCCAAGCGGTTCTTATCTTCCGTCAAATTCTATCTTTCTATCTTTCTATTATAGCTCCCTTCCTGTTCGCGAGCGCCCGAAAGTCAAAGGTACCTATGAATGAAGGAAGTGAGTGGAACGCTGCATGCGAAAAAACTCTCAAGCATTCAGGGCATTTTAAAGCAGCGTGCCATGTTTTTCTATGCTCCCTTTCAGCAAGTGGGACAATGAAGCAGAAACTGTGTGCTTTTTTCACATGTATAGTGCGAAAGTCAAAATGTAATACACGATTAATCTAACAACTGACAGATTTTCTTTAACAATAATAATTTGCAAATCAGCTTAATACCAGGTGAGGTATATGAAATAAAACAACGTACGGAATTCCCTTATAATTAGAGACCTGCATAACAAATATACCTAGATTTATTGCATTTATTTCTGAGCCATAGTTAGCACTGTCTTTACAATAATTACAAAAACACAATACAAATGACAAAAACATATCTGCAGAGGCACTAGCTAACGTGGGGATTTTACAAGGGTTTCTGGAAAAATTTAAAGTAACCACAAGTGTCGGCCAAAATCACGTGATCACATTTTCACCGCAAGAGACGTTTCCATCTTCTCCTGAGAAGTAATAAGCGTAACAGCAAATAGCAGTACAAGTAATTATACCGCATACAAAGAATGCCCTTTGCAGTTGGCTATTGGGAGGAATTTGCAGGTGGTCTAATCTCCGACAGATGGCATCTGCTTTGAAGAAAAAAAATAGAATGCACAGGCCTGAAGTTTGAAATAACGATCGAGCAGATAAGATCAGGCCGTTCTAGATAATTAAATCATGCTGCCACGGCATGTAACTTACCAATAAAAACAGTGAGTGGGTGAAGAATCAGGATGCGCATCCTGTGTAAGCGAAGACACATATTTTTCATGCATACTGCAGGGGAGTTAGTGAAATGCAATCTTCCAGAAATTTAGCTATTATACACCCCTGATCACTCTCATAGCAAAACTAGGCTAAAATAACACTAAAGAAAAATTGGATATTTTCATAAGTCAGATAATATAAAGAGTTACTAACTACTATAAAATGTTTAATTGCTAGGCTTTGCAAATTGCCGTGGTATGTTATCGGATGTTTCAATTATTGTGGTATTTAGTGTGCACTGCATGACATTAGAGGCTGTTTTTTATGAGGCGGTAGGGATTTTATGTAGATAATAAGCTAATAGGTATTTCAGATAATGCTTAAATTCCAAAAATTATAAATAAAAAAAGGTATGCTAACAATCTGTCCATTTTTTTTGTCAATGGGAAATGAGGACTAGGGGCCTGATTCATTAAGGATCTTAACTTAAGAAACTTCTTATTTCAGTCTCCTGGACAAAACCATGTTACAATGCAAGGGGTGCAAATTAGTGTTTTGTTTTGCACATAAGTTAATTACTGACTGCCCCAGATAATTAATGAGGACAATCCCACGGAAAAAATGGGTCTGTTGTGGATATGGATAATGGGCCTGCTTCATTAAGGAAAGTTAAGCAAAAAATAGAGTAAGTTTCTTACTCAAGTTTTCTGGACAAAACCATGTTACAATGCAAGGGGTGCAAATTAGTTTATTATTTTGCACATAAGGAAAATACTGGTTGTTTTTTCATGTAGCACACAAATACTTGATAGATTTATTTGTATACTGAAATTTACAGTTGATCTAGGACAGTGATGGGCAAACTACGGCCTGCGGGCCAGATCCGGCCCACTTAGAGGTTCTATCTGGCCCGCCAATATTTTAAAAAATTTAATTAAAATATGCATAAAATTATTAGGGCCGACCCTGTGTGTCAGATCCTTCATGTTTATGCCTTCCCAGCTATTTCCTCCATTACGTTTCATCCTCCTTGCTAAAAGTACACTTCGTATGTGTCACTCACCGGACCGTGAGTGCCTCTTCCCGGACATTTAGGAACCGTGGTCGTCCACCACCCTGAGGGTCTGCGCATGCGCAGCCCTTTTCTATACTTCAGTGTATACCCCTTTAACTCAATTGGCAGATCAGGCAACCTCCCTATATTAAGCACCTGTGGTCAACACCATGTTGCCTGATCTTGGAGTCTCATTCCTCATGAGTCTCTGAAGGTGTTCCTGTATTCCTCGTGTATTCAGCGCTGCTGAATCCTGTGGTTTCCAAACCACTTCTATTCCTGTGGTTTCCAAACCACTTCTACTACTGTGGTTCCCATACCACTTCTACCATCAACTGTATCATCGTGACTGTTTGCTGATTCCTATCCGCTGCCTCCGTGCACTACAGTCTTCTATACCACTTCTACCATCAACTGTATCATCGTGACTGTTTGCTGATTCCTATCCGCTGCCTCCGTGCACTACAGTCTTCTATACCACTTCATCGCTATTGTATATCTTTGGGACTGTTGCTGATTCCTATCCGCTGCCTCCGTGCACTACAGTCTTCTAAACCACTTCAACGTTATTTTATATCAATGTGACTGTTTGCTCATTGCTATCCGCTGCCTCCGTGCACTCCAGCTTTTACTTCACTCACCTGCTTCTCATCAAGTCTGTTTGCTGATTCCTATCCGCTGCCTCCGTGCACTACAGTCTCCTGCTTGCAACTCGCCTGTGTTCATCATCGTGACTGCCAGCTGACTACTATCCGCTGCCTCCGTGCACTACAGTCTCCTGCTTGCAACTCGCCTGTGTTCATCATCGTGACTGCCAGCTGGCTACTATCCGCTGCCTCCGTGCACTACAGTCTCCTGCTTGCAACTCGCCTGTGTTCAACATCGTGACTGCCAGCTGATTACTATCCGCTGCCTCCGTGCACTACAGTCTCATCTCATCTTTGCTGTGACTTCCTCGAGACTGCCGCTTTCATGACCATCTGCTACACTTCGTGATCAACAGCTCCTGCCCTGCGCTGCACTCCTGTTTCCCATCGCTGTTGGTTCCTGTGGTTGCTACTGGTTACCTCCGTGTGCCGCTGAGCCCTGCTGCTGTGGTCAGCGCTATCGTCCATCTCCTGCTGATCCACTCTCCACGCCTTCACGTGTTCCACTGGTCTCTACCCTCCTGTCAGCATTGGATTTGTATCTCATCTACTACCCTCTGCTGGATCATCTCCATTCTCCTGGGTCCCCTATGAGTCCAGTTCCACGTGTTGCTGACTCCTGTGGATTCGTGTCCCTGTCGGTCTACTCACCTGTGCGCTGCACCTGCTAGACCGCTGCCTCACCTATCCAGGGACTTCCTATCCAGTCGGTCTCCAGCCGCTCAGGTACCGCTGCAATCCCATCTGACTGCTACTGCTGAACCACGGTATGCATACTTCTCATTGACTGTGCTGTGTATTGCATATCTTGCTGGACTGTGTTTGGTTCTCTCTGGAGTCTGCTATCCGCTGAGTCTATTGCCATCATTGACTGTGTTATCATTGTGCTGGACTACTTCAAGAGACTTTCTAGATTGCAGACCTGCTCAGTCATTTATATCCATATATATATCTATATTGTGCATATTACTGTGGATCGTGTATAAGGTGCCTGTGTATATCCTGTGTTGCAGTCTTCCCCTGTGCACCTCCTCACATATATATTCAGTGGTACAACTTGCTGATGTCAGACCACTGATCCCTGTTTCCGGTATCACCTGTTCCATCATCCTCTCACATAGCAGTGGTACAACTTGCTACCGCAGACCACTGACTACCGGGATCCCTCCACTTGGATTCCATTCCTTCACTCAGACAGCGGTACAACTTGCTACCCGCAGACCGCTGACTCTCATCACCTCCTTGTTTCTGTTGGACATTCCTCCTCATTATAGCAGTGGTACAACTTGCTATCGCAGACCACTGACTACCTTCACGTGTCCTTGTCCATACAGTTCCTTGTGTATTATTACCTCATTATTACCAGTGTTGCTAGTCATAGACTTTCCTGAGCATCTCATCGGCCATCATTTCATGTTCCGTGATCACCCAGCTACCAGAGTCCTCTATTACCATCTACATTGCTCTGGTAAGCCTACCATCTGGTGATCCCTGGGTAAAGACTCCTAGTGCCCGTGACAGTAAGATCAGGCCATGACAGACCCAGATGCGGAACCTACCGCCAAAGAGATGCTGCAACATCTGGTTAGCCGTGTGGAGCAACAGGATGCCCGCCAACAGCTGTTACTTCAGTGTTATCAGTCATTAACCTCCCAAGGAACATCTGGACAGACTGTGACAGCTACTACTGAAGCTCCTGTGCTTTCCTCCGTTTCCCCATTGCCATCCCAGGTGTCTACAGCTTCCATGCTTCACCTGCCTACTCCGTCAAAGTACGATGGAGACCCCAAAACTTGTAGGGGTTTCCTTAACCAATGTTCAGTCCATTTTGAGCTCCAACCTCAAAATTTTTCTACCCATCGTTCCAGAGTGGCCTATCTTATCTCTTTGTTTTCAGGACAAGCCCTGGCTTGGGCCTCCCCCCTGTGGGAGAGGAACGATCCAATATTACAAGATAGTGCCAAATTTATTTCTACATTTCGAAGTGTGTTCGATGAACCAGGTCGTGTGACCTCCGCTGCTTCCAGCATCCTCCGTCTGCGACAAGGATCTCATACTGTAGGCCAGTACGTCATTCAATTTAGGATCTTAGCCTCTGAACTTCAGTGGAACACTGAAGCCCTAGTTGCCGCCTTCTGGCAGGGGCTTTCTGATAAAATTAAAGATGCACTGACTACTCAAGAGCTTCCTTCGTCACTTGAAGATTTGATCTCTCTATGCCATCGTGTTGATATGAGATTTCGTGAAAGAGAGGCTGAGAAAACGACTTCTGCTAAAGCACCTCTTCGCTCTAACCCTCAATTTCGTCCAGTGTCACCCGCTGTGATTCCCATGGAGATAGGACGTTCCAAGTTATCTTCTGAGGAGAGGAAACGAAGAGTCAAGAATAGACTCTGTATCTATTGTGCTGATTCCACTCATGTCCTCAGCTCCTGCCCTAAGAGATCGGGAAATGCCAGGCCCTAACTAGTTCTGGAGAGGTGAAGTTAGGGTCCCTGGAGTCCTCTCCATCATCTATGAAATCTAAAGTCTGCGCTTTTGATGTGACTATTTCCTTTGCTACCAAAACCTTTGAGTCACAGGCATTGATTGATTCCGGAGCAGCAGGAAATTTTATTTCCAAATCGTTAGTAAATCAATGGTCTCTACCAGTGATTACCTTAAAAACTCCCATTACTGTGACGGCTATCGATGGATCACGTCTCATCAACGGTCTCATCACCCAGAGTACGTCTCCAGTAACCCTTCAGATTGGTGCTCTGCATCATGAAGAGATATCGTTTTTAATTCTTCCTGTTACGACAAGTCCGATTGTCCTAGGCCTTCCATGGCTTCAGTGTCACTCTCCCCAGATTGACTGGCGCACCCCTCAAGTCACGTCTTGGGGGTCTGAATGTCACCATCAGTGCCTTTCCCAAGTCATTCCTCTCAAGGTACAGCAAGCTTCCATCTCAGCTATTTCACCGGGACTCCCTCCTCAATATGCTTCATTTACCGATGTTTTTGATAAAGCTCAGTCTGAACGTCTTCCTCCTCATCGTTCTTGGGATTGTCCGATTGATCTTCTTCCTGGCAAGACTCCTCCCAGGGGCCGGGTCTATCCACTCTCGTTACCTGAAACTCAAGCTACATCTGAATATATACGGGAGAACCTCCAGCGTGGGTTCATTCGACCTTCCACCTCGCCCGCTGGAGCTGGGTTCTTCTTTGTCAAAAAGAAGGATGGATCATTACGCCCTTGTATAGATTTTCGTGGACTCAATGCCATTACTATCAAGAATCGGTATCCCATTCCGTTGATCACTGAGCTATTTGACCGCATCAAGGGAGCCCGTATTTTTACTAAGTTGGATCTTCGTGGTGCCTACAATTTAATCAGAATCCGTTCCGGTGACGAATGGAAGACAGCGTTTAACACCAGAGACGGGCATTACGAATATCTGGTAATGCCTTTCGGGCTATGTAATGCCCCCGCTGTTTTTCAGGGCTTCATCAATGAGATTTTTCGGGACTTATTATATGTATGTGTCGTCGTCTACCTGGACGACATATTGATTTTTTCACAGGACCTGCCTTCTCACCACCAACATGTGGCAGAAGTCCTCTCCAGGCTACGGAAAAATTCATTGTTCTGTAAATTAGAAAAATGTTCATTCGAATTACCCCAGATTCCATTCTTGGGGTATATTGTTTCCGGAGTTGGTCTGAAGATGGATCCTGACAAAGTAAATGCTGTACTACATTGGCCCCAGCCAACTACTCTTCGTGCGATCCAGCGTTTTTTAGGTTTTGCCAATTACTATAGACGCTTCATTCAAGACTTTTCCTCCATTGCATCTCCTATTGTGGCCCTGACTCGAAAAGGGGCTAATCCTAAGCAATGGTCAACTGAGGCTATTCAAGCCTTTCAAACATTAAAAGAGTCCTTCTCTTCGGCTCCAATCCTTCGTCAGCCTGATGTGACACTCCCCTTCTTCCTAGAAGTAGATGCCTCTAATGTGGGCTTAGGAGCTATTCTCTCCCAACGCTCGGAACAGCAAAAATTCCACCCTTGTGCCTTCTATTCTCGGGGTCTCCTACCCGCAGAGAAGAATTATACCATCGGAGACAAGGAATTACTGGCTATCAAAGCCGCATTAGAGGAATGGAGATACTTGTTGGAGGGAGCTCGCCATCCGGTGACGATCTTCACGGATCATAAGAACTTGTCATATCTCCAGTCTGCCCAATGCTTGAACCCTCGTCAAGCAAGATGGTCTCTTTTCTTTTCCCGTTTTGAATTAATAATTACCTTCAAACCAGCTGCCAAGAACAAAAAAGCTGATGCCTTATCTAGAGCCTTTGTTACGTCCTCTGATATAGAAGAGGTTTCCAACCATACCATTCTAGACCCCAAATGTATCTCACTGGCTGCTTCATCCACCAAAACGCTACCATTTGGGAAGACCCTCGTGCCTCCTACTCTAAGGAGGAAAATCCTTTCGTGGTTCCATGCCTCTCGTTTTTCTGGACACGCCGGTGAACACAAGACTTTTGAGATCCTCTCTCGAAGTTACTGGTGGCCTTCAATGAGGAGAGACGTCAAAGAGTTCATTGCTTCCTGTGAATTATGTTCGCAATTCAAATCCTCCCGCAGAACCCCAGCAGGGTTGCTGCGACCACTACCCATTCCGTCCAAACCATGGACCCATATTAGTATGGATTTCGTTACTGACTTACCACCTAGTAAGAACCATAACACTATTTGGGTGGTAGTGGACAGATTTTCGAAGATGGCTCATTTCATCCCTCTGTCTGGTTTGCCTTCCTCGTCTATCCTGGCTGAACATTTCATTAAAGAGATCTTCCGTATCCATGGATGTCCATCTGAGATTGTGTCTGATAGAGGAGTACAATTCGTGTCCAGATTCTGGCGAGCCCTTTGTAAAACCTTGGGCATACGATTAGCACTCTCATCTTCTTACCATCCGCAATCCAATGGACAAACCGAACGTGTCAATCAAGATCTTGAGACTTTTATAAGGATATTTTCATCAGCCAATCAAGACAACTGGGTAGAGTTACTCCCTTGGGCTGAGTTCGCCCATAACAACATGTACCATGAGTCATCATCCAAAACTCCATTTTTTGTGGTCTACGGTCACCATCCGTCTTTTCCGGAATTTCCTGCCCTCCCGCCCACCCAAGTTCCTGCGGTGGAAACTGTTTGTCAGACCTTTAAAAATATCTGGTCTCAGGTCAGAACCTGTTTAAAGAAGACATCTGTCAAATATAAATCTTTCGCTGATAAGAAGAGGCGGGCTATTCCACCACTAAAAATTGGAGATCGTGTCTGGTTATCCACAAAAAATATTCGTTTGAAGGTTCCATCCATGAAATTCGCCCCTCGTTTTATTGGTCCATATAGGATCATTCAAGTTATCAATCCAGTATGTGTGAAACTCCTTCTTCCTAAGAGTCTTCGGATTTCTAATGCCTTCCATGTATCTTTGCTCAAACCTCTTATTATCAACCGTTTTTCAACTCCTCCCTCAGCTCCGCAGCCAGTTCAAGTTCATCAGGAGGAGGATTTTGAGATTACCGAGGTACTAGATGCAAAAATTTTGCGAGGAGTCCTCCACTTCCTCGTTCATTGGAAGGGCTTTGGTCCTGAGGAGCGCTCTTGGATCAAAGCTGAAGATCTTAATGCTCCTGCCCTTTTGAAGAAGTTTTACTCCAAAAATCCGGACAAGCCCGTTTCCAGGCGTTCTGTGCCCACCTTTAAAAGGGGGGGTACTGTCACTCACCGGACCGTGAGTGCCTCTTCCCGGACATTTAGGAACCGTGGTCGTCCACCACCCTGAGGGTCTGCGCATGCGCAGCCCTTTTCTATACTTCAGTGTATACCCCTTTAACTCAATTGGCAGATCAGGCAACCTCCCTATATTAAGCACCTGTGGTCAACACCATGTTGCCTGATCTTGGAGTCTCATTCCTCATGAGTCTCTGAAGGTGTTCCTGTATTCCTCGTGTATTCAGCGCTGCTGAATCCTGTGGTTTCCAAACCACTTCTATTCCTGTGGTTTCCAAACCACTTCTACTACTGTGGTTCCCATACCACTTCTACCATCAACTGTATCATCGTGACTGTTTGCTGATTCCTATCCGCTGCCTCCGTGCACTACAGTCTTCTATACCACTTCTACCATCAACTGTATCATCGTGACTGTTTGCTGATTCCTATCCGCTGCCTCCGTGCACTACAGTCTTCTATACCACTTCATCGCTATTGTATATCTTTGGGACTGTTGCTGATTCCTATCCGCTGCCTCCGTGCACTACAGTCTTCTAAACCACTTCAACGTTATTTTATATCAATGTGACTGTTTGCTCATTGCTATCCGCTGCCTCCGTGCACTCCAGCTTTTACTTCACTCACCTGCTTCTCATCAAGTCTGTTTGCTGATTCCTATCCGCTGCCTCCGTGCACTACAGTCTCCTGCTTGCAACTCGCCTGTGTTCATCATCGTGACTGCCAGCTGACTACTATCCGCTGCCTCCGTGCACTACAGTCTCCTGCTTGCAACTCGCCTGTGTTCATCATCGTGACTGCCAGCTGGCTACTATCCGCTGCCTCCGTGCACTACAGTCTCCTGCTTGCAACTCGCCTGTGTTCAACATCGTGACTGCCAGCTGATTACTATCCGCTGCCTCCGTGCACTACAGTCTCATCTCATCTTTGCTGTGACTTCCTCGAGACTGCCGCTTTCATGACCATCTGCTACACTTCGTGATCAACAGCTCCTGCCCTGCGCTGCACTCCTGTTTCCCATCGCTGTTGGTTCCTGTGGTTGCTACTGGTTACCTCCGTGTGCCGCTGAGCCCTGCTGCTGTGGTCAGCGCTATCGTCCATCTCCTGCTGATCCACTCTCCACGCCTTCACGTGTTCCACTGGTCTCTACCCTCCTGTCAGCATTGGATTTGTATCTCATCTACTACCCTCTGCTGGATCATCTCCATTCTCCTGGGTCCCCTATGAGTCCAGTTCCACGTGTTGCTGACTCCTGTGGATTCGTGTCCCTGTCGGTCTACTCACCTGTGCGCTGCACCTGCTAGACCGCTGCCTCACCTATCCAGGGACTTCCTATCCAGTCGGTCTCCAGCCGCTCAGGTACCGCTGCAATCCCATCTGACTGCTACTGCTGAACCACGGTATGCATACTTCTCATTGACTGTGCTGTGTATTGCATATCTTGCTGGACTGTGTTTGGTTCTCTCTGGAGTCTGCTATCCGCTGAGTCTATTGCCATCATTGACTGTGTTATCATTGTGCTGGACTACTTCAAGAGACTTTCTAGATTGCAGACCTGCTCAGTCATTTATATCCATATATATATCTATATTGTGCATATTACTGTGGATCGTGTATAAGGTGCCTGTGTATATCCTGTGTTGCAGTCTTCCCCTGTGCACCTCCTCACATATATATTCAGTGGTACAACTTGCTGATGTCAGACCACTGATCCCTGTTTCCGGTATCACCTGTTCCATCATCCTCTCACATAGCAGTGGTACAACTTGCTACCGCAGACCACTGACTACCGGGATCCCTCCACTTGGATTCCATTCCTTCACTCAGACAGCGGTACAACTTGCTACCCGCAGACAGCTGACTCTCATCACCTCCTTGTTTCTGTTGGACATTCCTCCTCATTATAGCAGTGGTACAACTTGCTATCGCAGACCACTGACTACCTTCACGTGTCCTTGTCCATACAGTTCCTTGTGTATTATTACCTCATTATTACCAGTGTTGCTAGTCATAGACTTTCCTGAGCATCTCATCGGCCATCATTTCATGTTCCGTGATCACCCAGCTACCAGAGTCCTCTATTACCATCTACATTGCTCTGGTAAGCCTACCATCTGGTGATCCCTGGGTAAAGACTCCTAGTGCCCGTGACAGTATGTCAATCACTGAAACACCTGCCCGCCCCCTAATGGCTGAAAGTCATGTGAGAAGAAATGGGCTGGGCCATATACTAAGGCGGATTTCGATTGGCTGCTGTGTTGTCAGTTAGTGGCTCACCAGAAAGAAGGATCTGCAACAAGCTGCTGAAATAAGTGCTGTGTCTGTACGATTGCTGCACTTATAGAGGAAACACTGCTATATAACACCCTCCCGTCCCATTCAAAAAATTTGCATTATATAATTCAATGTTTTTAATAAATTATACATTTAAATTTACCTCCCCCTCCAATGCAGCATGGTTTAGCCCTTCTTACTTACTTTTGCTTAAGTTTACTTAATGAATCAGGCCCATTATAATCATTGAGGACTTTTGTGATATATAAAAGGCAAAAATGTGCATGGCCTAGAAAAGGTCTCTTGTGCAAAGTCTACAATGGGCTTTATTTCCTATCCTGCATAGGACACAACAGGTATTATAGTACAGTAAGCAGGGGCAAACGCAGGATTTATAGAAAGGGGTTTCCCCGCCACACCGCCAGTGGGCGTGACCAGCATGCATGGGGGTGTGGTTATAATTTTAGACAGTGCTTGGCTACTCTCCAACTCTTCCTATCCCCATCATATACATGGGCAATGCTGCATGCACTACTGTTAGGAGCACACAGTTCCTTTTCGAGCAGAGCCGTGTGAAGCGAGATATACCTCCCAACTGTCCTTACAGTCAGTCCTGACTGAGTGTGTCTGAACAGTTGACAGACTGCCCTGCTCTCTCCTACCTGTTCTTGCTGCTTTCAATACTTGTTGGGGGGAGATTGCTGTGAACAGTGCAGACAGAAACGATCTGCACAGAAGCTGCAAAAAGCTATAATACAGATAACTGTACTGAAATGCATTTGATGTAACTAGATGTTACTATATATATATATATATATATATATATATATATATATATATATAAAGGCTAACGCTGCTCCTCACCTTTATATGTGTATGGTGAAACACTAGGTGGCAGTAAAGAGATATGACACAACAGATAACTGTACTGAAATGCATTTGATGTAACTAGATGTTACTATCTATATATCTGTCTGTCTGTCTATCTATCTATCTAAGACTAATGCTGCTCCTCCTTTATAAATACACACACAAATAAATTTGGTAAAATGTTTGTAAATGACTCTTTAGTATACTTGACTATTCCTACTGACTAGATTGTCCTCATTTCTTAGGTTTATTTTCTTTGGTTTATTTAAGTTTTTTGTGTGGCAGTTCCCATTTATAACGACCTTTGCTATTTCAAATTGACTCAATTTTCTTCCCATTTGTTTTATTTGCGCTTAGTGTTGAAGTAATAGGTATATACTAATTAATTTAAGCAACAAAGTGTAACTGTGATGCCACCTAGGAGGAAATGTCTGCTGTGGGAGTAACTGTAGAGGAAGAAGCAGCAAAAAAATGAAGGGCGGAGCGGGATAATGCCCAATGACAAACTATGACTGATGACCAGAGAGAACGTGACCGTCATCACCATGTAAATATGAAAATATGACTCCTCAGCAAATTGCCCGTCACAGAGAAAACAATCGAAGAGCGAACAGGGCAGAGGTAATATCGCATCAACGTCTACAAAGTCAGCAAACAAGATGCCCCTCCATTCTTGATGTCGGTAACTTGGATGAAACAAATATTAATGCTCATAAATGTGGCCCCATGAAAAGTATTTGTGAATTTTTCCACACTAAGGGGTATATTCAATTCTTTGAAGTCCCCGCGGCGTTAAAACTATTACCGTTATTACGGTAATAGTAAGCTGGATTTCAGCGAGAAAACTACCGTAATAAAGGTAATAGTGCGCGGAGTGCAAGATTTTTGGCGTTTCCGCCAACAATTGAATATGTCCCTAAATATTTTGCAAACTATTCAATCAATGCTGCCACAGGGATATAGTCAAATTGGGTGCCAAAGAGTCCAACATGATCTTACTCTTATTGTTTTCTGTCATTTTAAAGGGCTCTTAACTAGTTATACAATGATGCATCAGTTCTGTGTCACTTTGCGTAGTATTAATGGGAATTCCCCTATACACTCCTGTAGTGCCAACTCTATAGGCTTTAAAACCCCAACTTTTCTCCCTGGTAAATAAGCTTAACATGCAGTTAGTCACCTCCTGTGAAATTTATGAGGTAAAGCAAATTCAATATGTTATTTCTGAACTGTATCAAATGAAATTATTGCAACTATTTCAGTGTTAAATGTTGGGAACATATCTAAGCTTTGTTTAAAGAATCACGGCCAATCAAATTTCCAGATTCCAGGTTGCAATACCTCCTTATGGCCACTATGTCAATTTCTTTAGGGAGATTTGTTACCTCTCCCTCCAAAATAACTTTATAAGTTACCTTTTTATACTGAGTTGTAAAATTAGAGTGGATTTTTGTATTACCGTACTCCCGGTGTACATCAATACCCCTTCTATCTTCTTACCCAATATCTTCATTATACACTGTTTTTGGTACAATTGCATATACAGTACATCAGACATTATTGTAAACTTAATTGATAAATCAGTTGTTTGTTGAAAGAAAACCATATCTTGCTCCACTTCTGTTAGCCATTTCCCCACATCAACTAATCCCAATGACAACTCCCTAAATGTGCTACAACATTCTGTATCAATTAATTCCATTCCACAAGCAATTAACTGCTTCCTATTCTGAGTACATATTTTACATTGTTCCTGAATATTTAAAATGTTATTAACATTATTATTGCCAGAAATCATGTTCCCTGCAGTCATACACTCGTTGGCCACTTTATTAGGCATACCTTTTTACTATTGGGTAGGACCCTCTTTGCCCCATGACAGACTGAATTGTTTGTGGTATTGATTCAACAAGGTGCTGAAAATAGTCCTTACAGATTCTGGTCCATGTTGACATGATCGCACCAAGCAGTTGCTGCATATTTGTCAACTGCACATTCACGCTGCGGATCCTCCGTTTCCACCACATACCAAATATGTTCCATTAGACTGAGATCTGATGACTGTGGAGGCCATTGGAGTACACTGATCATTGTCATGTCTCTGGAGCCAGCTTGAGATGAGATGCAGTGTGCTTTATGCTGGAAGAAGTCATTAGAAGATGGGGAAACTGTGGCCATAGAGAGGGGCAAATGCAGGATTTGTAGAGAGGGGTTTCCCACCATGCCGCCAGTGGGCGTAACCAGCATGCATGGGGGCCTAGCTATAATATTAGACAGTGATTGGCTGCTCTCCAACTCTACCTATCGCCATAATATACATGGGTAATGCTGTGTGTACTACTGTTAGGTGTACGCAGCTCTCCCTTTTCAAGCAGAGCCATGTGAAGCGGGGGCAGGGTCCAGCCACCTCAATTATACAGTGCCCCAGGCTTGGAGGGGGGTTTCCAGGCACTGGTTTGCCTATGATAGAGGGATGCACATTGTCAGTAACAATTCTCAGGTAGGCTGTGGCATTCAAACATTAATCCTATTAATCCAAGAGTCACAGTTCCAAAATATTACTAGTGACAAAAAGCATGAATGTCCCAAGAACACTAGTGCACATAATTTATTGAATCCATTGTACAATTCAAACATCTAAGAACACAATTGGGCCTATATAGCAGATAATAAAAATCCCTTACACTTAATTTAACAGAAAAACATCGCCAAGACAGCTGAGTTATACCAAGCTGCCTTAGCAAAACTATACCAGCACAGTAAGCGTTAACTTTACAGAGCACATGTGCAAAGGATCTGAGAGCCCAGATTAGATATATAGGATGAAACGCCAGCGTAAAATGGTTTCTCGCCCTGGGATAAATCAGCCCCTTGAGTCAGATTGAGCGTTTGGGGCAATTACCTGAATGAGACTCCATATAAGTAGCAGTGAAATAAATTGTCTAGATTATTTTTCTTCCAGCTATCTCCATGATTGCAAAGCTTCATCTTGTCAGTGGAAAAAAAAAAAAAGCGAAGACACAAGGAAATTGTAGGTAAATTGACACTTTAAATGTGTCTCAAAGAAATGTTTTGCATCTGAAGAGCAATGGCAGCTTCAGTATGTGAATTCCAGCCACAGGCTGCGTCTGTGAATATCTGCAGCTAGTCCCGCAGCATAAATGATGTCATGGGATCTGTCTCTTCGTGAGATGAAAAGGATTAAGTGAAACCCGCTGGCACTAGGCAAGGATCCAAAACATAATCTTCAATTCAGTTTGTGTAACTCGCAAATAGATCTGATCTGGCCAGGGCACTCTTATAAAGAAAATCTCTTCTCATACAGAAAAGAAAAAAAATAAATTGTTTAGTGTTTCCAGATACGTAAATCAATAACCAAGGAGGAACTGTACTTGTGTTAGTGCCAGTGTGGTATTAGCTAGAAGGAACAGTTTTGTGTTCAGGTTACTGTCTTTGATGTTTGGCAACTAATCATTACTCCACTTACAGGCGTTTGGTGTTGGTGTGTTTCTGCTTTGATCTGTCTGGTTAATTTTATTTTCTGGACTTAGTGCTTTATCCAGGCTCACGCTGTAAGACATTTCAACATTTGTCCAGTTTTGTGGAACAATTAAAAAGTTTCCAACAGCTGCTGGGAGATAGGAGGATAAGAGAAAAGTTCAGTCTTTGTACATCTATCTTTAGAAGGTGGGGGGGGGGGGTTATCTTAATCTTGTGATTTTCTTCTTAACAAAGGTGTTTGTAAAAGGAAAATAAAAATGAATCATATAATAAAATAGCTTGGTTGGTATCCTGTTATTGCAGGCAGGCATTCAAGAGCAATACAGCTGACACCTAGCACTTATATCTATCTATAGTCATTACATCAGCTAAAAGAAAGATAGATTGTCAGCTCTTTGGGGCAATTTTCAAGCATCTGTTTTTTTTCTGTGTTGTCTATTTATTTACTGCATTGTGGGGTTATTAGAACTAAGTTTTAATAATAAAGATAATATATTATAAACTCTGGAACATAATATATGTATAAATGACTAGTTCTGATGTCATTGTTTATAATCAGTGCATTCTGTTATCACTTCAGTGTTGTGTATTGCAAGTACAGTGCACCCACTACCTTAAATTGTTACAGGAGTTAAAAGTCACTTAAGAGTTCCGTAACATATATATATATATATGCTTGTGGCCACCGTGACTTCTTATAATTTACATAGGGTGTACATTATGTAAATAAACAGTTATAGTGATAATGATGTTTCCTTCAAATTCTTTTCGGAAGCAGTGTTCTAGAATTAGAGACGTGAATTGGAGTTCTTCTAACTGCAGTTTTGATTGAAGCCCTTGATAATTACAGGCCTGTGGTGTTCTTCTGAGAAACTAATAATTTCATTAATTGCCTAGATGTTTTGTCCTATTGTATTGCGAGCAGTTATAATGACTTAATTGGATAGTTCTTTCTGCCCTCTGTGAAGCTGTGTCTGCAAAGCAAACTAGCCGAGGAGAAGATTGGTGCGGCTGAAGGGCTTGTTCCCACAGGTGGTTTCATTATTGCAGCGGAATTAGACTCACCGTTCTCCCAGAGTGCACCAGTCACCTGCATACAGTTAACGTGCAGATGTCGCTTCACTTGGGGGGCTGAATTTAAATAATAATAATATTGTTGTCTCCAGTGACATAACAAATGGCCTCTGGGCCCCCATGCATGTACCACTTCAATGACTCTTTAAATAATTATATAGGTACTTAAATGTGGGAGTATGTGTGCATGTAGCAGGAACAATGTTTTAGGCAGCACGGTGGCTCAGTGGTCAGCACTTCTGCCTCACAGCACTGGGGTCGTGAGTTTGATTCCCAACCATGGTCTTATCCGTGTGGAGTTTGTATGTTCTCCCTGTGTTTGCGTGGGTTTTTTGATTACACATTTGTATAAATGAGCCGTCCTGCCTCACTGGTGAGCTTTCAGTGCATCTATCATGGTGCTCAGTTACCTGTCACAGACGTGCAGGCTGAGTGTTAATAGGTTGGCTTCATAGGCATGCGTTGCCCATTGTAGTTTGGACCGCTCTTACCTAGGTGCTCTGCTATTATCTATTATGCATGTAATGACTGTTCCAGTGCTTGGTGACTGTGTACTGCTAATGCTGACCTGCTTACTGACCCCAGTTCATTTGACTCTTTTTGCCTTCCCCCCTGCTGTCTCGTTTCTTGTAACCTGAGTAATAAACACCAAAAACAGCAGTTGAGTGCTGGTGAACACATCTAGTTCTAAGGGAAAAGCTCACGTAGCCCGATAGCCTGGGCTATTGGTTCTAGCAAAAGGGTTTGAGGGTCTACCATTACACATAAACATTGAAAGTTTATGTGTTCTGCAAATCAGAAACTGTAGAAGTACAACACTAATAAAGCAGACTCTGGAACACTGTTGTGTGCATAGTTGGCAGTGGAACATCAGTGGTCGATGACGTGGTCTTGTGTGTATAGTTTCACATTGGCACTCTGGGAGTGGATGTCAACTTGGTCTTATATTGTCCACTCTACTTTCTCAAACTCTCATGCCACCATTTCTATAGGACAAGTCTGTCTAATTAGACCGTGTGCCACTGCGCTGTCTGCAATTGTCCCAGAAATAAAATATGCACAAAAATAACCACCCTTGAGGTTCCGGCCTTTCCTACATCTCCGCATACACCGTAACTTTGCTTGGTTGTTGGCCACGGAATCTTGGAGTTGGCGCCACATTGTACAAGAAGGAAAAAAATATAACTACATAATACGGCACATATTGAGGTGCACAAGTGGCGCTATCTTGTTCTTATGCTGGCCCCACATCCTTGTGTGTTACTTGTGTACTACATATAGGCTGGTAAACGGATCGCCACCCTATTAATAAATGTACCAAATCCGTGACAGTACTATCATTTCCTTATTTACTTTTAGGACAAAAAGTGGATGCACATTTCTGAGTTAGTACGATCAGTAACTGCTGTGTTAGTCATTGTAACAATATAAATGTCACAATTTACCTGTGCCAAAGGCTACTTCAGTGTACTTACATTTTTCTTGTTGTTCTTTTATTCTTGTTTTAAATGCACAATTCACACGTTGTAAGAATGCATCCCTTGCTCTAGGTTATCTGCAATTTTTACGTTTTTGCTGACCACCCTGGGGTATAGTTACTAGATTGTCTACATGCCGTAGTTGTCATATTTGTCATATAAGGCTAATACGCCTTGCAGACGTGCCGTCTCGTAGGTAAAATCAAAGCAATAAATGATCACACACATTTTAAAGTTTATGTGTTAGTAACAAACAAATTGTATACCTACAACAATACCATAAAATAAGACATCTGTACAAAATATTGCACACGCTATAAAGGTATGATTGGTGTTAGAATCAGAACATCCCAATGTCAGAGATATTGTGGTCAAATGTTATCTACTTTATATATTATTATTGTTATACAGAATACATTATTATTTTGAGCCTTCTAGTTATGGACTATTTTTTCTCTATGAATCTTTCTCCCTGTGTAGATAGATAGATAGATAGATAGATGTGAGATAGATAGATAGATAGATAGATAGATAGATAGATAGATAGATAGATAGATAGATAGATATGAGATAGATAGATAGATAGATAGATAGATAGATAGATAGAGAGATAGAGAGATAGATATGAGATAGATAGATATGAGATAGATAGATAGATATGAGATAGATAGATAGATAGATAGATAGATATGAGATAGATAGATAGATAGATATGAGATAGATAGATAGATAGATAGATAGATAGATAGATAGATAGATATGATATAGATAGATAGAGAGAGAAAGATATATAAAGATAGATAGATAGATATTAGATAGATAGATAGATAGATAGATATGATATAGATAGATAGATAGATAGATAGATAGATATGAGATAGATATGAGATAGATAGATATGAGATAGATAGATAGATAGATATGAGATAGATATGAGATAGATAGATATGAGATAGATAGATAGATAGATATGAGATAGATATGATATAGATAGATATGAGATAGATAGATAGATATGAGATAGATAGATATGAGATAGATAGATAGATAAATAGATAGATATTAGATAGATAGATAGATAGATAGATATGAGATAGATAGATAGATAGATAGATATGAGATAGATAGATAGATAGATATGAGATAGATAGATAGATATGAGATAGATAGAGAGAGAGAGAGAGAGATAGATAGGTGTGTGAGAGAGAGATAGATAGATTGATAGATAGATAGATATGAGATAGATATGAGATAGATAGATATGAGATAGATAGATAGATATGCGATAGATAGATAGATAGATAGATAGATAGATAGATAGATAGATAGATAGATATGATATAGATAGATAGATAGATAGATATGAGATAGATAGATAGATAGATAGATAGATATGAGATAGATAGATAGATAGATAGATATATAGATAGATATGAGATAGATATGAGAGATAGATAGATAGATAGATAGATAGATATGAGATAGATCATCATCATTTATTTATATAGCGCCAACATATTCCGTAGCGCTTTACAATTGGGGACAAACATAATAAACTAATAAACAAACTGGGTAAAACAGACAAAGAGGTGAGAAGGCCCTGCTCGCAAGCTTACAATCTATGGGACAATGGGAGATTGACACATGAGGTTAAGTATACATTTTGCATCTTGGCCCAGCCAGACTGCAAAGGTAAGGTGACTCATAAGCTAAATGATCCTGTCACACAACAATGTTGGTCAGGGGGTAGTTGTCTTGTGTGAAATTGTGTAACAGGCTAAAGGTAGTGAGGTTAAGAGGGTGGTTGAGGAATATTATAAGCTTGTCTGAATAGGTAGGTTTTCAGAGAACGCTTGAAATTTTGTAGACCAGAGGAGAGTCTTATTGTGCGAGGGAGAGAGTTCCATAGAGTGGGTGCAGCCCGAAAAAAGTTCTGTAACCGGGAACGGGAGGATGTAATGAGGGTGGATGAGAGACGCAGATCTTTTGCAGAACGGAGTTGCCGAGTTGGGAGATATTTTGAGACAAGAGAGGAGATGTATGTTGGTGCAGCTTTGTTGATGGCCTTGTAGGTTAGTAAAAGTATTTTATATTGGATTCGGTAGAAGACAGGCAGCCAGTGTTGAGACATACAGAGTGATTCAACAAAGCAATAGCTATTTGCAAGGAAAATCAGTCTTGCCGCAGCGTGCAAAATAGATTTTAGGGGTTTGAGTCTGTTTATGGGAAGACCAGTAAGGAGGGAATTGCAATAGTCAATGCGGGAGATGATTAGTGCATGAATTAAGGTTTTAGCAGTGTCTTGTGTGAGATATGTGCGGATTCTGGAAATGTTCTTTAGATGTATGTAACATGATTTAGATATAGAGTCAATGTGGGGAACAAAGGATAGGCGTGAATCAAGGATTACACCTAGGCAGCGAGCTTGTGGGGTGGGATTTATGGTCATGTTATCAACAGAGATAGAAATGTCAGGTATGCTCTTGTTGGCGGGTGGGAATATTATTAACTCTGTTTTAGAAAGATTAAGTTTGAGTTGACGAGAGGACATCCAAGACGATATGGCAGAAAGACAGTCAGTTACACGGGACAACACAGATGTCGAGAGATCAGGAGAGGCTAGATAGATTTGGGTATCATCCGCATAGAGATGATACTGAAAGCCAAAGGAACTTATTAGATTTCCAAGAGAAGCGGTATAGATAGAGAACAGCAGAGGACCTAGCACCGAGCCTTGTGGTACTCCAACTGATAGGGGAAGCGGAGCAGAGGTGGCTCCAGAGAAATTAACAGTGAAAGAGCGATTAGAGAGGTAGGATGAGAACCAGGATAGAACAGTGTCTTGAAGACCTAGGGATTGCAGCGTTTGTATGAGAAGAGAGTGGTCAACGGTGTCAAATGCAGCCGAGAGATCCAGGAGAATTAGGAGAGAGTAATGGCGTTCAGTCTTAGCAGTGATCAGATCATTAACAACCTTGGTCAGCACAGTCTCTGTGGAGTGTTGAGAACGAAAGCCAGACTGAAGAGGATCCAACAGGTTGTTTGCAGAAAGAAAGCGTGTGAGGCGAGTATAGGCAAGCCTCTCTAGAAGCTTGGAGGGGCAAGGGAGTTGAGAGATGGGACGGTAATTTGAGAGAGAGTTTGGGTCGGAGTTTTGTTTTTTTAGAATAGGAGTAATCACTGCATGCTTGTATAGTGATGGAAAGATGCCAGTAGAGAGTGAGAGATTACAGATTTGAGTTAGAGGTGAAATGAGCACAGAAAACAGGGATCTACCAATTTGCGAGGGAATAGGATCAAGAGGACAAGAGGTAGAGTAGGAAGATAAGAAGAGCGTAGAAATTTCCTCTTCATTTGTGGGGTCAAATGAAGAGAGGGTGTCAGAGGGTAGTGGGAAGGAATTGAGCTGATGGCTTGTTGAGGAAGAGGATACCATTTCTAGTCTGATCTTGTCAATCTTGTCCTTGAAGTAGGAAGCAAGATCCTGAGCACTGATAGTAGATGGAGGGTTCGGGGTGGGAGGATTGAGAAGATGATTAAATGTATTGAAAAGGCGTTTGGGGTTAGAAGCCTGAGCATAGATAAGAGATTGAAAGTATGTTTGTTTTGCAGTGTCCAGAGCATTTCGATAGGAGTGGTAGACAGAAGTATATGTGAAGAAGTCATTAGAGGTTCGAGATTTACGCCAGATAGATAGATATGAGATAGATAGATATGAGATAGATAGATAGATAGATATGCGATAGATAGATAGATAGATAGATAGATAGATAGATATGCGATAGATAGATATGCAATAGATAGATAGATAGATAGATATTAGATAGATAGATATTAGATAGATAGATAGATAGATAGATAGATAGATAGATAGATATGCGATAGATAGATAGATAGATAGATAGATATGAGATAGATATATAGATAGATATGAGATAGATAGATATGAGATAGATAGATAAATAGATAGATATGAGATAGAAAGATAGATAGATATGAGATAGATAGATGGATAGATAGATAGATAGATAGATAGATAGATAGATAGATAGATAGATAGGAGATAGATAGATAGAGAGATAGATAGGTGTGTGAGAGAGAGATAGATAGATAGATAGATAGATAGATAGATAGATATGAGATAGATATGAGATAGATAGATAGATATGCGATAGATAGATAGATAGATAGATAGATAGATAGATAGATATGAGATAGATAGATAGATAGATATGAGATAGATATTAGATAGAAAGAGATAGATATGAGATAGATAGATAGATAGATAGATATGAGATAGATAGATAGATAGATAGATATGAGATAGATAGATAGAGAGAGAGATAGATAGGTGTGTGAGAGAGAGATAGATAGATAGATAGATAGATAGATAGATAGATAGATAGATAGATGGATAGGTGTGAGAGATATATAGATAGATAGATAGATAGATAGATAGATAGATAGATAGATAGATAGATAGGTGTGAGATAGATAGATAAATAGATAGATAGATAGATAGATAGATAGATAGGTGTGAGATAGATAGGTGTGAGATAGATAGATAGATAGATAGATAGATAGATAAATAGATAGATACCATAGATAGATATATAGATAGGAGTGAGATAGATAGATAGATAGATAGATAGATAGATAGATAGATAGATAGATGTGAGATAGATAGATAGATAGATAGGTGTGTGAGAGAGATAGATAGATAGATAGATAGATAGATAGATAGATGGATAGGTGTGAGAGATAGATAGATAGATAGGTGTGAGATAGATAGATAAATAGATAGATAGATAGATAGATAGATAGATAGATAGATAGGTGTGAGATAGATAGGTGTGAGATAGATAGATAGATAGATAGATAGATAGATAGATAAATAGATAGATACCGTAGATAGATATATAGATAGGAGTGAGATAGATAGATAGATAGATAGATAGATAGATAGATAGATAGATAGATAGATAGATGTGAGATAGATAGATATATAGATAGCAACTACAATACAACATACCCAGTAGGATGTGCTAAAGTTCTAGTAATATGCAGTATAGATGTATTATACATCTTTGTCTACCAAGTCATGCAGGGTTAATTGGAATCAACATTGTTTTAGTCAAAAGAATAGGTGAGAATTCCTGTAAGCAATGGGTAATCCCCAAGAGCTTACAATGACCCTGCCAGTCATGTGACCTTTAACCTCTTCATTTTGATGTTCTGTTAAAGTGGGGATATACTTGTAAAGTCCACAACCTCACGCATGACGACACCACTTCACGCACAATGCTTCTATGGACAGCAATCTATAAGTGGAGCATTTGAGTGACCTTTCTTATTGTGACAGATGTGTTTAAATGCCTGAGAAACGCAGGTTAAGGGTCAGACATAATTGGATTCCCCTCCCGTAATTGCTTGAAATTCAGGAAAGTTATAGTTAGAAATCTATTAAGTATTTACTGTAAGTGGAGCCTTTCACACTGCTCGTCTGTGTTAACCTGTCACCCAGTTTAATGATCCCTAATTTATTTAATAAGATGTCATATTTGATATTTTATTGTGAAGACACATAATGAGTTTCAACCGAACCCCTCTGAGTCACAACTCTCACCCAATAATTTAATGGCTGCTAAGTTTAACTAGCAATTATTATGAAAAAAAGGCTTTTGCAAACGTTTTTAGTGGATTAGTTTCCTTTTCTGGAAATAACATTTATAAAATATCTGCAATAAAAAGAAATTTATATTATATTTAAAAAGCAGCAGAAAGAACGAGGGTATTTTTTAGAAGCTTCCAGTTGTTCTTCTTTCCTGATGTCTTGGGGCCTGAGTCATTAAGGAGATAAACGAAAGAAAAGGGAGTAAATTTGAACCTGGACAAATTTAATATATATATATATATATATATTCCCACTTGTCTGGATCCTGGAATGTTTGAAGCCCTATTTGGAAAAAATAGGGGTACATGAAATAAACCCAAGCAGCCCAGCATGAAATCAGTAGCACCCGTACTTAATACAGTATAATAACCAGCAACAATATTAAATTAGTAGTCTTCACATTTAATAAATATACCAATTTCTCCCCACCCGGCTCCAACATTAAATTAATAGTACTCCCATTTAATAAATAAAATAATTTCCGTCTCCCTAAACAGCTCCAGCAATAAATTAATAGCATTTACATTTAATAAATATACCTCTTTCCCACAACCATCACCAACATTAATTTGTATTCACATTTAATAAAAAGTCCTCCTTCTCCCTAAACTCAGCCCCACCCAAAATTAATAGCCCCCAAGCCACCACAACATTAAATTAAAGGTGCTATAATAGGCTTCACGTTTAAATTAAATAGCCCCCCCCATCACTCCACAAATCAATTAATAGCACCTACTATTAAATAAATAGCTGCCACCCTCACTCCACCATTACATTAATAGCCTCACACCCACAATGCATTGGGGGCACCACTCCCGTCACACTTACCTTCTTCCATCGGCGATGTTTTGGATTCTTCTGTCTGCCTCTCATGCATGCTGTACATGTGGTGTGTGTCCCGTGTGACGTGTCAGTGAGGGAGGGAGGGGGAGGCGGACACACACAGGGGGAGGCAGACACACACATAGGGGAAGGGAGGGAGGAACGTCATACCCTCTGCAGCCATGTGAAGTAGGGTGGCAGGTCCCAGAGGAGGGGCCAACCACCAGGAATCTTACAGCGTCCCCTAACTGTGAGTCTGCTAACTGTGGGGGAGTATCGCTACACTTATGTTTACTATGTGAGGCTGCGATTGAGTAGTGTACAGCACACTCTTGTATGACTAACTGGAGGGTCTCCTAGTCCATATGGGCCCCTTACAACTGAATCCCTTGTACCCCTCTGATGGCGGCCATGTTTGCTCTGTTGACCGCAGATTAGAACTCCATTCAGCCGGGAGCCACATGGCTTACTTGAAATTTGTTTCATAATTAGACACATGGATAAAGGGTTAACTAAGATCATCTCTGACATAACGCACAGAGATTTACTAAAGTGCGATGTCACCAATTGCTGCATTGTTCAATCATTATTAATAGCAATAAAAGATGTGACTGGTGTAGTGCTGAACAATCTCATCCCCCAGATGTAATAACTAGCCGCAGTAGCAATGCCGATGTGAGGGGAGAGGGGCAGGTCTGCAATTCTCCAAAAATACTGAAAAGTAGGGGAAAATAGAAAAAAACATGAAATTTTGTGAATTGCAACGGTGATGCATGTCACTGTCAGAATCAGAAAAGAAAATACAATTTCTGTGACAGAGATCTGGGCAATATAAGATGAAACACTAAATGTTCCTATCATCATCATCATCATCATCATCATCACCATTTATTTATATTGCGCCACTAATTCCGTAGCGCTGTAAAGAAAACTCACTCACATCAGTCCCTGCCCCATTGGAGCTTACAGTCTAAAATCCCTAACACACACACACAGACTAGGGTCAATTTATGTTGTTAGCAGCCAATTAACCTACCAGTATGTTTTTGGAGTGTGGAAGGAACCCGGAGCACCCGGAGGAAACCCACGCAAACACGAGGAGAACATACAAACTCCTCACAGATAAGGCCATGGTTAGGAATTGAACTCATGACCAGGAGTACTGTAAGGCAGAAGTGCTAACCACTAAGCCACCATTTAGTTTCAAACAGTGGAGATAATTTAAGGTGATGTGAGTCCTCTGTGCAGCGCTGCGGAATTAGTAGCGCTATATAAATAGCTTATGATGATGATAGAGGTGTGCACAGAGGGCGTGATGCAGAGTTTAATGTATACCCCTTTGTGTAGGGTAAACTGCACATGCTCACAAAATTACCCTTTATCACCTAGGCACGTGCAGAGTAGCCACATCCACACTTGAAGAGGGGTGTCGGGATGGGCATTCTATTTCAGGCCAAGTACAGTAATGGTGTGTTTGTGGAATTGCGAGACCTGAAAGTACACGCTGATGATGATGATGATGCTCGCCAGCAGTAGCTAACTGCTCCCCATTGGCTGATTACGAGTTCTCCTGTAGGGTGCTCTCTTCATTGACCATACATATATCATAGGAGTTTGCAAATGCATTTTATTTATTTTTGTTTTTTTTTATTATGTTCCTTCATTTATAAAAAGTAAGGATATATCTGCTGTATTATATGAAGCCTAATAGCGAATGCCCTTTTCCCTCTAGAAAAGAATGTTTACAAAGCTGTATGACCTAGTTCTGTGTATGTGCACATCTAAGTACTCCTGCCGTAAACCTGACGCATTTGCTGCAGATGGAGAGCTTGACGCATATTGAGATACAGCGTATGGGCTGAAATAGCCTATTTCCGTACGCGCAATTTTGAGCCTAAGTTGTATTCAACTCCGCATCAGGCCCAGAATGCGCAACAGACATAAGTTTGGTTCTGCTCTAGCACCCATATTTGGACTACCCGGTGTATTTCAAGACCTGACCTCCACCAATCCTGAGCTGATGTGAAAATCATTTGTTCCTGCAGAGTGGAAATGGCTGAGCACCGTTCTGCAAGGGGAGAAACTCTCAAAATAATGTGCAATCTGCAACCCTTTATCTCATTTTAGCAAGTTTGCCTCACAAATCAAATCCAATGTGTTACCATCACTGATTATAGCAATAACTATATTGACGCCAAATCACATTAGCCAACTTACACATTTAAATATTTGCTAAAAACACTCTTCTGCCTGTCTGATGAATAAGTGTAATTACTCTTCCAATGCCTGGACATGTTAGATAAATACAGAAGAGTCATTAGTAAAACCTCTGTAATTCTATAAGTGTGACAGTTCTCCGTACTTGCTGGCAGTAACACCTTGATGTATAGGGTAATACCAGAAAAAGCCCTATTGATATTGACATATGATAAATATACCCCTATATGTTGACACATTACTTTCAGGTACTGATTAAAACTTGGAGCTGGCTCCTCGCACCACGTCCTATCTCACTCCTGATGTGTGTGAATAGCTGTTGTTTACAGATGATATTTCATTCCTATATGAAGTAAATTTTGTCTATAAAATATAAAATAAGCATGGGCCTGATTCATTAAGGATCTTAACATGAGAAACTTCTTATTTCAGTCTCCTGGACAAAACCATGTTACAATGCAAGGGGTGCAAATTAGTATTCTGTTTTGCACATAAGTTAAATACTGCCTGTTTTTTCATGTAGCACACAAATATCAACTTTAAATTTCAGCGTGCAAATAAGCTATCAAGTATTTGTGTGCTACATGAAAAAACAGACAGTATTTAACTTATGTGCAAAACAGAATACTAATTTGCACCCCTTGCATTGTAACATGAAATACGAGGTTTCTCAAGTTAAGATCCTTAATGAATCAGGCCCCATGTGCCTAACTGATTATGTTAATGTGAGTATGAGCGCCAGGCATTGCTGTCTGCCAAGACGGTAGCCCTATAATGGCAGCCGGCTTCTCAGACCAATCAGGCGGCAGCGGGAGCAGCATGGATCTGAGTTGGTTGCCAAGTAACAGCAGCCAAATAAATGATGATGATGATGAACCAGCGTTTCTTTCTGTATGCTGCAAGCATCTAGCTGGTTGCTAGGCAGCAGCATTCATTAGAACCACTGGTTCCCCAGCAGATAAAACACCTTCCTTTCTACTACCTGTGCTGGTGAACGCTCAGTCTGAACCAGTCTCCTGTGTATACTTGTTCTGAATAGGCCTAATGTTGTGACCTAGACTGTGTAATGACCCTCAACCACTGTTTGTTTTCTGGATTTGCTATTAACCTCTTCCTGTCCTGACCTCAGGCTGATTATCAGATTTGCTCTTGAATTCTGCCAGCCTAATCTCAGCCTGATTACTGGCACTGTTATTGGTCTCTGCCAGCCCTGACATTGGTCTGTGTATTGGATTTTGCCCTTGCTACACATCTGCTTTTTCTGACTTCAGCCTGTTTTTGTTTGTCACCAATTACCTCCTTCCATGTCCTGGTCACCCGACTCCATCCTATGCACCCCACTCCGCAATGTTGTGACTTAATAAGCCCCTACTACCATCAAAATTGACCCTAGCCTCTCTCTCTCGGTCTGTGTGTGTGTGTATGTTAGGGAATTTAGACTGTAAGCTCCACATGGGCAGGGACAGATGTGAATGAGTTCTCTGTACAGCGCTGCGGAATCAGTGGCGCTATATAAATAAATGATGATGATGATGATGATGATGATGATACCATGAGTTGGCTAGGGACAAATGCATGCTATGGAAAGTATTGAGTTCCTTGGAAATGGGGCTGCTAGAGGCTGTAGGGGTGTTATTATCTCATCCAGTGGTAGAAGTGGAAATTTAAAAGTGGCGGTATGGAAAATGTAGGTAAATGGAATTTGATGGTTTCACAATAAAAGCAGTAAGAGAAGTGGTAGTATGGCATACCACCATATACAGCCCCACTGCTCCTGTTTGCATCCAATATTGTCATAACAGTTAATAACAAAACAAATGCTCATAGTCTTTCCTCTCCCAGAGACCACATTGGCAGTAACCATGTTTCTTTTATGACTGTTTTCGATCTGAGATTGCATTTTAAAGTGATCTCATCCATCTAATTTACATAGAATACTACTGGCATTAGGGATAAACAAATAAATTCAGCGAACATCAAGTTCAAATTTTAGTGATTGGAAGTCGATGAATCACTTGAAAATTGGAAAAAGATTGGTACAACACTTTTGAACAACAAAGTTCTGTGGTTTAGAAAGAGGAAATTGGTTCTAGGAATCTCCTCCTCCTGCATTATCAAAAGCAGTTTGTAGTCTAAGATCCTTTTTGTGGGGTTCTGTCTGTGTTTTAATGAACTTTGGCTTCAACAGAAGTCGCTGTGATTGCTCTCAGTTTTGGCTCTAGTGTTTCTGTGACTTTAGAGAAAAGGCAGCAATAGTAAGTTACTTGTGATATCCTGCAGATTCTTGGCTGCTGAGAGTGATGTGAAACACTATGTCACTCACCGGACTGTTAGTGCCTCTAGGTTGGGACATGGGTCTCACTCGCTCCTGCCGGCGCCTCTCCTGAGCCGCGGCCGTCCGCCATCTTGACTAAGATTGCGCATGTGCAGAAACCCTGAACTGTTAATACCTCGCCTCTAGTCTCATTGGTTAATTAATCACCTCTCAGTACTTAAGGCACCTGTTGCCCTATTACTTTTGCCTGTTCTTGGTTCTCATTCCTTGAGACTCTGAGGTGTTTCCTGTTTCTACTCGTGTTATCCGTTTGCTCCTGGACAAGTCTCCTCTCCACATCGGTAGTAGAACTTACCGGCTGCAGACTACTCTCGCTACCTCCGTTACCTGCCTGCTTCTGGACAAGTCTCCTCTCCACATCGGTAGTAGAACTTACCCGCTGCAGACTACTCTCGCTAACTCCGTTACCTGCCTGCTTCTGGACAAGTCTCCTCTCCACATCGGTAGTAGAACTTACCCGCTGCAGACTACTCTCGCTACCTCCGTTACCTGCCTGCTCCTGGACAAGTCTCCTCTATACATCAGTGGTACAACTTGCCTATTGCAGACCACTCACGTTCCATTCTTACATGCCTGCACCTGGACAAGTCTTCCCTTCACATCAGTGGTACAACTTGCCAATTGCAGACCACTCACGTTACTCCGTTCCACGCTTGCACCTGGACAAGTCTTCCCTTCACATCAGTGGTACAACTTGCCTATTTCAGACAACTCACGTTACTCCGTTCCACGCCTGCACCTGGACAAGTCTTCTCTACACATCAGTGGTAAAACTTGCCTATTGCAGACCACCCACGTTACTCCGTTCCATGCCTGCACCTGGACAAGTCTTCCCTTCACATCAGTGGTACAATTTGCCAATTGCAGACCACTCACGCTATTCTGTTACACACCTGCGCAGGACAAGTCTTCTCTACATATCCGTGGTGAAACTTACCAGCTGTAGACCATTCATGTTTCCTTGTGATATAGCTACTACTCTGTATGGTACCTATTAGCTGGACTAAAGTCTACAAGTGCCTCTGTATTGTAGCTGCAAGTCACTGACTCTTCTGCTATATTGTTGATTGGTCTTTGCCTAACGTTATCCAGTTATCAAGTACTGGCCTGCTATATGCTACCTGCGTGCTAAGGCACTTGGACTCTTTCCTCATTTTATCCTGTTTACTAAACTGCTGTACCATCACAGTTCCACGGTGCCAAGACTCAGCATTTATACTATTGACATTCCTTTCCTCTATTCTACTGTATGGTTCCACTGATTCACCACACTACCCAGAGTTCCGCACTTCTGGTAAGTGTAGCTACACCTGGTGAATTCTGGGTAAAACTCCTAGTGCCCGTGACACACTAGATGAGTAACTATAACACTAATTGTCCTTTCTTTTTTTATTTAATTGGATGTGATTGGGTGATTAGTTTTGTTGTATTACTTTACAAGGTATCACTTTATATCATTTTGATAAGATGGTCAAGAAAAATTGATTTAATGGAGATTAATATTAAGATGAATTTTTTAATGTACAGCTTACTTTATGCCATACTTGGAGAGGTCATCTGACACCATAGATGTCACCATAGCCCAGAGCCGTAACTAGGGTGGTGCGGGCGGTGCCGTCGCCCCAGGCGCAAGCCCAAGGGGGCGCAGCAGCCGCCCGCTACCAAACCCTCCCCGCCGGCATAGTAAAAAAAAACGTTTGCGGCAGTGTTAAAAAAAAAAAAAGAAAAAAAAAAGGTCACCTGACCTCCCGGCGGCTCCCAGCAGTCTCCTCGCGCCCACTGAATGTCGGGCGTGACGTCATCACGCCCGACGTCATTTTCAGTGAGGAGCATTGCTGGGGCAGATAGGAGCAGCGGCAGCGCAACACAGAAGAGAGAAGAACAGAAGAGATAAAGGCGATGGAAAGGTAAGGAAAGTTTGATTTACAAGCACTGCACAAAGAAATGTTATTCTTTATTTTAGATGGTGAGCAGCAAGCACTGGCAGATATAATACTGGGGAAGAGATTAGCCAAAGGGCAGGCTGCTGTGAGACTAATCAGGAGCTATGTGAGTGTGGATATCTAGTTCTCAATCACCTCTCTCCCATTGTAGATGAAGAGAGATGAGTATAAGCGGGTTATAACTCTGGGCATCAAAATGATCTGAGAGTGACTGAAGTATCCTGTGGTTCTAATATTCCACACACAGAAAGCAAAAGAAGTTAGAACAAATACATGAGAAAATGGCATTTACACCAAAACACCACATTATGAGATTCCGCATTTTGCTACTAATATATAGGAGCATAATCTCAGACATCTACCTCATCTTCAATTAATAACAACTTTTAATTCAATTCATTTGCATCTAAGGGACAGAAATATAATTATTTAATTGTGCAGTTGGTCAATATTAAAAAAATTACAAATTACAACCTGCCAATCTCCCAGATCTCTAACCTATTCATAGCAGAAACTACCCTTTGCCTTAACCATGTCAGGTCATCCTTCTGCCTAGGCTAAAACCGTTCTTCAGGGTTCAATTTTCTGCATCAAAAAATAAAAATGTTTAGTCTTAAATTTGCCTTTGAATTGGAGTGGCCATAAAAAAATCTGAACTGTACCTGTGTAGTTGGACAGGAACAACTTTACAACATTGGGGCTTACAGTCTAAATTTTGCTGTTCTTATTTGAGTATTAAGTGCATAAAATATTACAATACCTATTGCTATATAGTTTTTGCATACATATAACAATTCTTTCAGTATAGTGCTAGCCACACCCCCACACTAGGTTGCCCACACCCACTTGTCAAATGCCACTCCCACTTAGATGGGGGGCGCCGGTGCCCTGTCTCGCCCAGGGCACTAAAATGTCTAGTTACGGCACTGCCATAGCCCCGCCCCCTGCTAGGAAAAGCCATAAATCACGGCATTTCATAGCAGGAGGCAGAGCTTATTACACAAAATCGCGTCATTAAGCTCCGCCTCCATCACAGTCCAGGAGGATCTCTACTCTTCCAGGAGTCCGGGAGCCTCCCAGAAATTCCGGGAGAGTAGGCAAGTATGCTTAATGCTTCATTTTTTATTTACCATACGCTATTACATTTATATCCATTGTACTTTTCTATTTTTATTATTATTGTAGGAAGTGGGGTTTTTTAGGGGGGGATAGCTTTTTTTCTCTGAAACCAAGCATTTAAAAAAAACCCTCATAACAAGAACAACAAGACCACATGGTACGGCCTTTCAGCGGTATCGGATGGACCCCCCCATTTACCTTTTAGTTCCTCCTCTTTTCTTGTTTTTCTCCACCAACTTTATACCTGCATCCTGCCTCCAACTTCTGGGTGCTGGTCGGGTAATTATACAGAGAGACATATGACATATGACTAAAGTCTTTTATCTAATATACTCAGAAACTATCGTATTTATTGGACATTATTAAATATTATTATATAAATATTCTTTAATCTTTATATTTACCTTATTAGTTTTATACTTTGGTATATTTATATGTGATACGCGCGGATGTACACAACTTCATAGATATACTTCTGTGGAATGTTATTGCTCTAGCAATTGTCTTATTGTTGGGTTTGTGTTCTTACACATGCTTCCAATAAAGATGTTATACAATAAAAAAAAGAACCACAAGTTTTACAAAATTATGTTGCAACTGACTTGTTTACAAGTAATCGATTTGCCAGAGGTGGTAATATTGGCCCAGTATTGAGAATCCCTGTCAGGAGACGTATGTGTTTCAGGACGCATACAGGTCTGTCAGGAGACAAATCTTTTTCCTCCTGCTAGAGATCAGGTGCAAAATAGACGCTGATGATAATGACTGCCGGGCGCTTCTGATTGGCTGATTGCGAATTCACCTCTAAAGCTGATAGGTGCTTTCTATATTATAGGAGTAAGTGGGTGAATTTTAGAAATCATTTTCTAAAAACACGAGCTGTATTATATAATGCCTAGTAGCAAATATGTTTTTCACTAATAAAGCAAATTTGAACAAACTTGTGCTTATGTGTGTAAGTGTATATGGGTGTATGTACATCTCACGTAAACTTGGCGCATATGCTACAGGTGTATAACTGGACGTATCCTGCAATGCTGGCGACTCAGTGAACACGCTATTTTTACGGGCGGAATTTTCTTAACGTAAATTACACCCAATATGTCTCCAACTCAACATCAGACCCTATGGGGTATATTTACCCATCAGATTCTAGTTATCATTTATTTAGTACATTGTGCAAAACAATAGCTGGAATCTGATTGGCTGCTATAGGCAAAATTTCTACTTTTTCAAACCCGCAGTTTAGTAAATATACCCCTATGTCTTTATATAAAAGTAATTACCTTCCGTCTGTAGATCATTCTCTTCTAAAGACTTAAAATCCTCATAATAGAAATACACAATGCTGCCTAGCTGTATAATAAACTTAAGGTCACATTTGCTGATTACATTGATGAATTTTAAAAAGGATCGATGTCTGCCTTGTTGACAGAAGCCAAATTATAATCTAATTACTTGTTCCAAATTCAATAAATAAACCTGGGGGTATATTTACTAAACTGCGGGTTTGAAAAAGTGGAGATGTTGCCTATAGCAACCAATCAGATTCTAGCTGTCAATTTGTACAGTGTATTAAATAAATGACAGGTTGCTATAGGCAACATCTCCACTTTTTCAAACCCGCAGTTTAGTAAATATACCCCCTGGTCTTTGACATCATACAAACAGGCAGCAATAGTGCTGAAATCTCTGTTTTCTATCCTTCGATGTAACACGTTAAGACAAATATGGTAACCATACGCTTTAAGTTAATGCATTCAAGCTGATTTCCTAGGATATATCATGAACCGTTTAATTTTTTTCCCCTCGGTTTAAGAGATGTGTAATGAAACTGAATGTTATCTGTGCATCTGAAGAGTGTAGATTGCTTTTCTACAATAGTTTTCCAAGAATTAGTCAATGTTGTTTGCAAATCCAACGCTGGAGAGTTTCTAAACAAATAATAAACCTTTAAATGAAATTGTTTACAGGCTCCCTTGTATGCCATCTGTTATGTGTGTACATACTGTACCCAAAGGCTGAGGCTAATTGGAAAATGAAGTTGGAGTGAGCCTGTAATGTTGGATGGAATTGTGCTGTAAAAGCAGATGCATGCTATATTGCTTGTCTAAACAAGACAATCTCTCTGCTTATGATTTAAAATGTCCAAACCGATGATCTTTTAAAAAAATGTGTTTCCAAAAGTCAAATACATATTCAGCCAACAGTAGCCGGAAATAATGTTCACTGTAAAAAGACAACAAACAAGTTTGATGAGTGAGTTATACTTCATACTTCACACATACATTTTGTTAATGTTCCCCATGCATGTGGCAGATGGCTTCTAGCGTCTGTGTTGCGAATGTGTGCAGGGGCAAGCGCAGGATTTGTAGAGGGGGGTTTCTACACCACGCTGCCAGTGGGCGTGACCAGCATGCATGGGGGCGTGTTTATAATTTTAGACAGTGCTTGGCTGCTCTCCAACTCTTCCTATCCCCATAATATACATGGGCAATGCTGTGTGGACTACTGTTAGGTGCACGCAGCTCTCCCTTTTCAAGCAGAGCCGTGGGAAGCGGGGGCAGGGTCCAGCCACCTGAGTTATACAGTGCCCCAGGCTTGGAGGGGGGTTTCCAAGCACTAGGAACCCCCCCCCCCCCTCGGTTTGCATATGGTATGAATGCACTAGTTGACTACAGCAGTGAAAGGCAACAGGCGGACCTAGGTCTGAGTCTCCACCTGCGGCTCCCGCTTCCTCCTGCTTTAAGGTCAGATGTGTTTGTTATAGCTTGTAACACTTGTGTCTTTGATTAAATGTATTGTATAACCTTATTACTGAGATCAAGGTAATGTGTGGCCCTTTTGAGGGCCGCCCATGTGGCCCCCCAAAGTGTCTCAGTTTGCCCATCGCTGGACTACAGCTTCCCTCTAACTTGTGTGTCAGATGGTAAAAAAAACCAACCACATGGATACAATAGGGACCAACTTAAAACAAAAATTATCCACAGCCAGGGGTTAATGTAGTGTACTGGATTATTAGAAATAAAAAATGTAAAAAAACAAAACAAAACAAGCAGAAATATAGTATATCGTTAAGTGTGTTTTACCGTACGAAACAAAAATAAATATTTTCTATCCAATCTGTCTCAAGACTCAAGAAACAGGACCTGCACAATTATAGCATAGAATCACTCTATTTCTAAGGCTCGGTCACACTACAGGGTTTTCAGACGATAATCGGGCCAATCACACAATAAACGGCCGTTTGGCCAGATATCGTCTTAGTGTGTTTGCTGCAACGATGAACGATATCGTTCCAAAGCTCATCGTATTGTTTCTTTTGATTTTGAAACCGGATTAAAATGTTGTTCAACGATGGAACGATGTTGTTCCAATTCTGCAGTGTGTATGCACTCATGACCAGAAGTGTCCATAGATCTCTATGGAGTGTGCAGAGTCACTATCTTTTCAGCAGATGGTTGTCACTCGCCGGGGTATCGGGCAGTTCACCCGACCCCCGGCAAACTTACCTTCCTCCGGCGGTCCGCTCTGTCCCGGGCGTCGCCATCTTGGATTCGGGTCTACGCATGCGCACACCCACGGGATTTATAAAATCTTTTTCCGCGTTCCCATTGGCCAGGCTATTTTGGCACCTCCTCTATACACTCAGTGCCTGTTCCTTTAGTTACCTTTGGTGCTAGACGTAGCTACATCCTATCTCCTTGTCAACAGAGCTGACACTCCAACCGAGTAACTGCACTCCTGTCTACTTGTCTACAGAGCTGACGCTCCAGCCAAGTACCTGCACTCCTGTCTACTTGTCTACAGACCTGACGCTCCAACCAACTACCTGCACTCCTGTCTACTTGTCTACAGAGCTGACGCTTCAACCAAGTACCTGCAATCCTATTTACTTCTCTACAGGGCTGACGCTCCATCAGCTGTTCTGGTATTTCATCAAATCCTTCACCGACTATCCCTTATCTCCTGACTTCCCCAAAGGGTCTCGTTCAGTACTCTAGCAGGGGCCGCGACCTGCGAGCAGACGCAGCTAAGACCATACTGCTTTGCGGTGGTTCCTGGTGAACACCGTCTACTCGTTAGACTCCACGCCCTGCTGGAGTAGCGCTAAACTGTACGAACCCTAGGATTCGCATCGTAAAGACCTGCCTCTCGTGTGCAACCGTGTCAATGGTTATGACAGATGAAGAGCACAGATCCAGGCCCGGCGCTCCCATTAGGCAAGGTTAGGCACTTGCCTAGGGCGCCGGGCTCTGGAGGGCGCCTCCAGAATGAAAATTACTTTAAAACTGTGCGGCGACCGCTGACCATACCTGTCACGGCCGCCGCACAGCATTCAGATGCACGGGGGAGGGGGGAAGAGGCTATTGCTCACCACCGCCGCCTCTCTGCTCTGTCTCACTAGTGTCAGTGAGTGGAGGGGAGGAGAAGGAGCAGAGAGGCGGCGGTGGTGAGGTAAGGAAAGACGGGGTGAGGGGGGAGGAGGAGGGAGGAGGGCGCCGATTGTTGCGGGGGGGGGGGGGACTGGGGCGCCGATTTTGTAAAAATGCCTAGGGCGCCATGGAGGCTAGCACCGGCCCAGCACAGATCTGAATGTAAATCACGTACAACGTCTTTAGAGTGTACACATGAATCGGCTGCTGATCGGGACTTTTTTTTTTAATCATTGGTAAAATCGTTAAGAATATCTCATTGGGAGAAATTTTCTGTAGTATGTACCCAGCTTTAGTAACAAACACACAAACAAACATAGATTTAAGTGATAAGCATGATAATACATAATTGAAAACATTGAATGAATGAATATATATATAAACAAGCATGAACTAGAGATGCTCAGACTCGGTTTTCTGAAAACCAAGCCCACTTGAACTTAGGGGACCCGAGTAGGCTCGCAAGCCGGCTCAGTACTATTGCACGTCCTCGGATCTCAATCAAGGCAAAATGTCATTGTTGCGTTGTTGGCTCTCGTGGGTTTTGGATTCCTTAAATACATCCGCCATTGTCTCTTACCTGTTCTTGCTCTTCTCTCTTGCAACTTTGTTATCCTCTCGCTGGCTTCTGGAAAGTTGGCGTCCTGTTTTGAAAATGCAAAAATGTATTATAATGCAAACCCGGAATGATTAGGCCCTTTAGTTAAAACAAAACACTCCATTATGGCCAGCTAAAAGTACCCCATTGGACAGGCATATATAAGCAATATCTGAATATTTGTTGTCAATCAAATACAAACCTCTACCAGCCCCATCTCACTAATATTTAGTATTCTAGTGATTGCTGAGACCACCCATGTGACCACCACACAATCATGAGATTCTGCCCCCCAAACCTGCTCTATTTTTTAAATACCCCCTGCAGCCATTTTCCTTAACCACAACCCCCCCCCCACAACCATTTTCCTTAACCCCTGCTGCAGCCATTTTCTTTACCTCCCACCCTGCATCCATCCCCCTTGCAGCTATTTTCCTTACCTCCACTCTGTAGCTATCCCCCCCGTCACATCAAAACTCCCCCAGTCACATATATCAGCCCCCCTCCTCTGCCCTCCTTCATACATATCAACCTCTCTCCCTCCCTATAGATTTTCATGGCAGCCCCCCCCCCTCCCACCCTATAGATTTGTATGACAGTCCCCCTCTCCCTCCCTATACATATGCATGACAGTCCCCCCTCTCCCTCCCTATAGATATGCAGGGTAGTCCCCCCCCCCTCCCTATAGATATGCAGGGTAGTTCCCCCCCCCTCCCTATAGATATGCAGGGCAGTTCCCCCCCCCCCCTCCCTATAGATATGCAGGGCAGTTCCCCCCCTCCCTATAGATATGCAGGGCAGTTCCCCCCCCTCCCTATAGATATGCAGGGCAGTTCCCCCCCCCCTCTCTATAAATATGCAGGGCAGTTCCCCCCCTCCCTATAGATATGCAGGGCAGTTCCCCCCCTCCCTATAGATATGCAGGGCAGTTCCCCCCCCCTCCCTATAGATATGCAGGGCAGTTCCCCCCCCCTCTCTATAAATATGCAGGGCAGTTTCCCCCCTCCCTATAGATATGCAGGGCAGTTCCCCCCCTCCCTATAGATATGCAGGGCAGTTCCCCCCCCCTCCCTATAGATATGCAGGGCAGTTCCCCCCTCCCTATAGATATGCAGGGCAGTTCCCCCCTCCCTATAGATATGCAGGGCAGTTCCCCCCCTCCCTATAGATATGCAGGGCAATTCCCCCCCTCCCTATAGATATGCAGGGCAGTTCCCCCCCTCCCTATAGATATGCAGGGCAGTTCCCCCCCTCCCTATAGATATGCAGGGCAGTTCTCCCCTCCTCCCTATAGATATGCAGGGCAGTTCCCCCCCCCCTCCCTATAGATATGCAGGGCCGTTCCCCCCCCCTCCCTATAAATATGCAGGGCAGTTCCCCCCCTCCCTATAGATATGCAGGGCAGTTCCCCCCCTCCCTATAGATATGCAGGGCAGTTTCCCCCCCCCTCCCTATAGATGTGCAGGGCAGTTTCCCCCCTCCCTATAGATATGCAGGGCAGTTCCCCCCCCTCCCTATAGATATGCAGGGCAGTTCCCCCCCCCTCCCTATAGGTATGCAGGGCAGTTCCCCCCCCTCCCTATAGATATGCAGGGCAGTTCCCCCCCCTCCCTATAGATATGCAGGGCAGTTCCCCCCCCTCCCTATAGATATGCAGGGCAGTTCCCCCCCCCTCCCTATAGATATGCAGGGCAGTTCCCCCCTTCACTTACCTGTAGTTGTGCCAGCGTCGCTCCTCTCCTCAGATCAGCAGATAGGAAGTGAAGACGTCCTGCTTCCTGTCAGCTGCACAGCAACAGGCAGCCTGGCGATTGGCTGTGTGTTGCTAACCACTGACCACCAATGCTTTTGATCTTCGAGCCCTCCACCCCCCCCGCGGCGACCCCCCCCCCCCCCCCCCGCGGCATCCCCACACAGCGACCCCCCACCCCGAAAAAAAAAATGAATGAAGAAAAAAAAAAAAATAATGAAAAAAATAAATAAACACCCGCAGCGCCGCGCCCCCCGGGACCCAGCGCCCCAGGCTGCAGCCTGGTCAGCCTAGTGGTTGATCAGGCCCTGGTTGTTGAGGTTAATAATAATGTAGCGATGAAAAAGAGCAAAATTATGTGATCTTAGCAAAAAAAAAAAAAAGGGATTTTAGAAAAAAATCGGGATCCAAAACCAAAACACACGAGGGCGGTTTTGCCAAAACCAAAACCAAAACACAAAGTTAAGCCAGATCCAAAACCAAAACCAAAACACGGGGGTCAGTGAACATCTCTAGTATGAACTCCTTTCCTTTATGACTCAGCTAGAGAGCTGTTTTTGGGATGTTCCTGAAGATCAGTTGACATCCAGATGTGAGGATTATTTCCTATAGACAGCTTCGTTGCTTCTCACCCATAAGGACTGACCCAGTGGATGCTTCATAAGGAGTACATGCTAAATATATAAGTATACTTCATACAATATTGTGGACATCATGCTGCATTGTATCAGCTGATTTCCTATTACATTCAAATTGTTTTGTGTGAAATTGCACAGTTTCCATTGAAAGAATTTGTTTAAAATTTGATCATCATCATCTATTTATATAGCGCCACTAATTCCGCAGCGCTGTACAGGGAACTCATTCACATCAGTCCCTGCCCCATTGGGGCTTACACTCTAAATTCCCTAACACACACACAGACAGACTAGGGTCAATTTCTTAGCAGCCAATTAACCTACCAGTATGTTTTTGGAGTGTGGGAGGAAACCGGAGCAAATCCACGCAAACACGGGGAGAACATACAAACTCCTCAACCAATCAGATTCTAGTTATCATTTATTTAGTACATTCTACAAAATGACAGTTAGAATCTGATTGGTTGCTATAGGCAACATCTCCACTTTTTCAAACCCGCAGTTTAGTAAATATACCTCCAAATCTGCTGGGTTAAGAATGAGAAACTAAAAGTGGAACCTGATTGGACAGTGGCCAACCAATCAGGTGTTACATTGACCACATGTCTCAGCCTAGCTCACTGATTTCCCGGGACATCTAGATTTTACTTAAACCATTCCGTTATTTCAGATATGACATTAGCTCAGTAATACATAGCCTTTGAGATAGAAAGATAGAAGGCTGTGTAGATAGATAGTCCTGTCATCAGCCATGCCGTAGGCTTTATATAATCTTGATTGATAACAGCAAATGTAACACAGGGTTTTCATTTAAACAGACACATGTCCACAAGATTATTTTCTTTAAACCCATCACACTCATGAATTATTTGTATTGCTCAACTAAACACTGCATGGAAGTTTGTACTTAAGCAGTAATTATAGTGTAATATAAAGCAGATGCAAATAAACTCAAAATACCAGAAGAAGAAGAAACATAAACATGATGTAAACTGCAATGAAAATAGAAATATGAAATTTGTTTTAATATAATAGGCATTTAGTAGACCTGGGGGTAAATGTATCAAGCCGAGAGTTTGGAAAACCAATCAGATTCTAGCTATCATTTATTTAGTACATTCTACAAAATGATAGCTAGAATCTGATTGGTTCAGCTTGATACATTTACCCCCTGGTCTATTTACAGAGACATTGATTATATAGATACTACAAGATAAGGGCTCTTATCTGCTCTCACCGACAGGGTCCTCTCTACCTATCGTCCCACGTCTGACCACTCTCTGACTCCATGGTTTATCCTGTCATGACTTTTGCTGCAGTCCGTGTGAGTCCCTGTAGCATTACTCACACTCATCTGTGCTGCTTATGTGCATGACCTCATCTGTTACTTGCTTCTGTATCCGGCGCTTCGGAATCTGTGGCGCCTTATAAATAAATAATTAGTAATAATAATGATCAGCAGCCACTTACACCTCAGCAGTCTATTTTTAGGGGACATGGTCAATTTTTGGCGGCCAAAAGGGCTGAGTCCTGGTACATGGGTCTGTGTTTGTGTAAATCACAGCTCGGCATTTCAGTGACATTGCTGTGATATCACTGGACTTGTACCTGTGTTATTATCCAGCAATCTACACCCTGTACACTTATATAACAAGCTCTGCCTTTGCATTGCTGCAAGACAGAGAAGCATCTTCCTCTTAAGCAATTGCTGCTTTCTTTAAAAGATAGAAAATAGCGTACTGGAACCATTTAATTAAGCATAAACATATCAGTTATATCTTTTATTATTTAGCTCAGTAATGCAGAGAGTTTGTTATATTAATGTGCTCTGTTAATCAGGTTATTCCAAAAATCTAGTCCAAAGTTCTATCTACTATCACTTAGAGGGGAAGCATCATTCAGTTTGTGTGTGTGATTAAGTAACAGAGTGGAATTTTAAATAACACAAATGTAATCAATATTGCCCCCATATAGCTAATTAGCGGTGAAGCACTTTACAACAGGTCTTCACAGATTATTTCACTCCCTTTTCAGCCGGGACGCTGCCTCCTATGTTGAACTGTTGTTTATCAGGATTGGATTGAGCCTCTTCGTCTATTTCATACCTTTCAACATTTTCCCTTTGCAAATTGGGACACTAAATGAAAAGTCAGCTTGGCAGCGCCCAGTTGGGGGAGTGGCTATGTCACATAGGAGGCGTGTCACATCTCCCGATGATGCGCTAGGCCACTCCCAACTCTCCTTCCTTTAAAACACCTCTGCATTGTGGCGCCAGACTCTTTTCTGTTGAACAGAATGGTAGTGAGCCGGACAAAAGTCCTGAAAGTCACCCTCATGGTCCTCTCTACCCTTTGCTTTCTGTTTGTGGGTCCTGTCTGTATGTCCCTGTTACACTGTACTCTGCATATGATATGCTGTATTGTGCTATTTACTATGTTGACAACATGTAGTGTTGTATTTGTTTTATACTACTTTGCTCTTATGTATTATCTGGTTTATGTATTTTTTATTGTATTTATCTTTTATTACTGTATGTGTTTGTTTTATGTTGATATACCCTTGTTGTGCGGCGCTGCGGAATCTGTGGCACCTTATAAATAAATGTGGTTGATGGTGACGATGAAAGTTGGGACGGTGGACCAGTCCTGACTAATCGGGGCACTCGGGAGTGACGCTATGTATGTCCAACTTTATCTACTTATTCATCCGTATGGGCGGAGTCTCCTTTCTAGCTTTCTGCAAATATACATGTACAGTATACACATTATTGATGAAACTTTATTGCACAACTTACATAGGATGAATGTTTAACAGGATATTTGAAAAATGTTTTCCTTTAAAGCTTCTCTTTCTCCATAACAAAAGCTGGCAAACATTGCAAATGATATACATTGTAACATGCAGTGAATGTGGTAATTGGACACTACTATGTGTGTTTTTAATTACATATTTTTAGCTTTTGGTAAACAAAATCAGGTTGGAGTTACCAGAAGGATTACATAAATCTATTGGAAGTCTGGATGGAGTCTTCATTTACTTTTCATTAAATGTTAAGCTTCTTACAGCAAACTTCATCCACCAGAACCATTCTGTGTATGTTCAGTGTGTATCTTATTTTGCTACTGAAATTTTAGAAGAGTTAACCACCTGAGACATGATTGGCCCCAGTTCATGTTCTCCCCGTGTTTGGGTGGGTTTCCACCGGGTGCTCCGGTTTCCTCCCACACTTCAAAAACATACTGGTAGGTTAATTGGCTGCTATCAAAATTGACCCTAGTCTCTCTCTCTCTCTCCCTCTGTGTGTGTATGTTAGAGAATATAGGGGGGTATTCAATTGTTGCTCCGGGCGCCGCCGGAACGAGCGCGTTAAAACTATTACCGTTTATACGGTAATTACTCGCTCAATTTCAGCTCGCAGCTCCCTGAGCAGCGAGCTGAAATTGAGCGAGTAATTACCGTATGAACGGTAATTACGCGCAATATTACCGTATAAACAGTAATAGTTTTAACGCGCTCGTTCCGGCGGCGCCCGGAGCAACAATTGAATACCCCCCTTAGACTGTAAGCCCCAATGGGGCAGGGACTGATGTGAGTGAGTTCTCTGTACAGCGCTGTGGAATCAGTGGCGCTATATAAATAAATGGTGATGATGATGATGAAGTTCATGCTCTACAGCATACATTGCAAAGTTCTTTCCATATGCAATATATATATATATATATATATATAGAGAGAGAGAGAGAGAGAGAGAGAGAGAGATGTTAAAACAATGATTTCCTATTTACTGCTAAAATTATTGTAGATAGATAACACATTGGTCGGAAAATTCTGTAGTGTGTACCTAGCCTAAGCTTAATTTGGCAAATTGATATCCACGAAATGACCTGTGTAATCAAATGCAAATGTGCCTCTAGGAGTCTTGCAAATCAGCCAGGCATGATCTGTTATGATCTTTTACCCAAAAAATAATCAAATCAAAGCAGGAAAACCACTATTAATATTTGCAAAAATAAATACAGACATTTGATTGGGACATACGTATGACACTAAGCAACTATTTGGGCTCATTCACACATATGAAGCGGAAAAATGAGCAAAAAATGCATGAAAACTAACGTGCGCTTTAGACATGTTTTAGTGATCCTCTTTTGACGCCTTTTAATGCATTTGCACTTGTACTAGTTGTGTAGAAAAAAAAAATATTTTTAAAAAGTATTATTGCAGTACCGTGTTAGCCAGAAAAATCTATGTGATGTTAAATACTTTCGTGTCAAAAAAGACAAAAGTATTATAGGAGTGACACCTTTATTGGCTAACCAAACAAAATATTATTATATTTGCTAGCTTTCAGAGCACAGAGGCCTCTTCACTTTGTAAAGTTGCCTGATGAAGGAGCCTCTATGCCATACTTTCCAACTCTCCCTGAATGTCCGCTGGGATGGGACCAAAATGACGCGTTTGGTTCGCCCCGCCCCCTCCCACCCTTCAGTCACACCCCTCTCCCAGAAAGAGCTTCGAGAAAGTAGGTAAGTATGCTCTATGCTCTGAAAGTTAGCAAATATAATAATATTTTTTGGGGTTAGCCAATAAAGGTATAAAGGTATCACTCCTATAATACTTTTGTCTTTTTTGACACGAAAGTATTTAACATCACATACACTTGTACTAGTAAAATCTATTGCACTGGTAGCACATATAAATTGTCTCTACCCCATTCTAAAAGTTTAAATGTACCACTAACATTTTAGACCGCTATGGGAAGAAGGAGCCTATATAACCATCATTCATCCTATTTGTGAAACTTTTTTGAGACGTTGGCTGCTGAAAAGCACATAAGTAGCAGATAGGTGTGAATGAGCTTTTAAAAATATGAATATTTATTGCCCATACTCTGTATAACCATTACTTTTCTCTCCAGTGAATCGTTATAACATCATTTACATTTCCAGTGCTAAACTGGCAATTGAAATGACAAAATGTATTAACTGACCAAATAATTGTAATGCAGCAAAATTACACTTTTTCTGTGCACTTTAATAGGCCATATTACACACACTAATAATCTACATCAAATTATCTTTAAACCAGAGGAGCTTGTACATTATATACTTTGTCTAGTACCTAGAGACAAGCAAGCTGCCTGCAATACCGCTGTCTGCTCTCAAACTGTTTATACAGTATAAAGAACACATATACGTTTTTACTGTGTACCTAAGTATAATCTTAAGTAACTAAACATTTACTTCACTCCTGTGAAAAAATAAAAGAATTTAAAGTGCATATGGAATGCCATAATAGAAACTTGTCAGAATGAGACATTACTTCACACCTAATTTAGAAAATGACTATCTACAGGTCACTGGTAATTCAAACTACCACTTCTCTCATGTAAACAGGCGGAGCAACGCTTCAGAAAGTTCCACTTTCTGCTTCACACGCCTGGTGTCTTTCTAGACATTCATTTCAAACAGATTGATATTGTATTAGCATTTGTGACCATCTTAAAAAAAATGGAAATAAACTATCAAACTTTCAGCGTTACCTTCTAGCATCCCATATTTCCCCTGGTAGTTACCACTGCTGCTCTCTAGAGAATATTTATAGAAGAATTTAGCAACCAATATATATTACAAAGGCATCAAATGATATAATTGCCCAGCCACAAAGGAAATGCAAGTCAATGCAAAAAAGAGTGTAACTGTTTAAGGGTACGTCCAGACAGATGTTTCTTTTGAAGCTCCTAAAACAGCGGTGAGTAAAATGGCGACAAAATGCGGTCCAAAATTTGCCATGAATCGCGTCATTGAGGCCCGTCGGATTCAGGATGCGGGAGATTTTCCTGCTCTCCCAGAAGTCCGGGGGACTTACCGAGAATCCGGGAGTCTCCCGGACATTTCTGGAGAGTAGGCAAGTATGCCTGTGGCTCTGCAGTCGGACGTCCCCAATCTTATCAGAACGGGGGCAGGTACTTCTGCGTCACAAACCTCTTCTGCACAGTGCAGGGAGGTCAGGCAGCATACCCGGAGGAGGAGGGAGTGCGCTGTGCTCTCCCTCCTTTCTCTGTGAAGGCGTGGCCCTACAGCTGTTTCACATTGGCCCTCACTGTCCCAAAATGTCCCTCTTTTCACTTCAGTATTTTTTTAGATGATATCCAGGTCATATGGAAAATGAAGACAGTGAGTACTCTCTTTATTTAGCAAGTGGCAAAATAGCAGCGTAAATGCCAGCAAAATGCTCTTTCACCACTTTTACTTATTTAACAAAGGGTTAACCTCTGGGATTAAGCTAATTACCAGCAATTACCGCTGCCCCCTCTATGGTCCCCATAGTTAAGAAATTGCTTAATTTCTCATGCTGTGAAAACTAAAGCTTGTCGCAGCAAAGTAACACATCTGAGGAAGGCGTTACCCAGGGGAGGGCTGGCAAATTTTAACTCGGGGGCAAGACTCGACTCAGCAGCCTATTAGGAACATTTTAAAGAGAAAAAAATGCAGGTGGTCCAGTGACCTGGCCCAATGTAGCCCATTATGGGACCGATCCGGGGAGCAGATGCCAGACCGGTGAGCAGATGCCAGACCGCTCCTGGCGATACTTGTCTTTTTCAATGGGATCCAGCTGAAGCCTCTCTGGTTTTACTGGAACCCTCCTAGATGAAATCGCTATGCTATCGCTCTCTTCATTTGCCGGCAGCATTTGGCTGCCCAGTGGCGCACGCAGGGGGGGTTTCTGGGTCTCCAGAAACCCCTTCCCTCCGCTAAAAAAGTGCCCTACATAGCGGCACTGTACTATACAGCAGCCGCGGCGCTATCAAAGAAGTGTCCGCAGCGGTGCTGTATTGTACAGTGCTGCCGAAACGGGGCTGCCGCGCCTGCGCGGGCAGCTCTCTAGCTTTTTTTTGGGGGGGTGGAGGGGAAACCCCCCTGAAAAATCCTCCGTGCGCCCCTGCTGCCGGTGAACAAAATAAAAGCTATGTGGAGGAGAAGGATCTTTGCCGGGTCTCCCAGAGCAGCCCTGATATGGTAAATTGCAGCAGTACTGCGCAGCCATACATATAAGTTACGTCCATGAATAATAAACAGACCTCATAATGTTTTCAAAATGTTTTATTTTTTTTTCACATTGGTGAAACTGAGAGCTGAAATCTGTACATGCGTGAACAGGCAGAGAGCGGTATCGCCGTAGCAGCTCTATCGCTCAGCAGCCATGGCGATATTTTTTCATACATCCCGACGACATCTGATATTTTGTTGTTGTGGTAAGCGTCAGTAAAGAATATCTTACTTATGTCGTGATCAGAACGCTAATGATAAATAAACCCCTATATTATCAGATCACCTTAATCCTCACGACAGGAGATGCTACCCTAGTGTGTGTTAAACACTGACCTGTGCACTAGTGTCATTGTGTTGACTAACTTGTGACACTCCAGGTGTTTGTGAAACTACAAGTCCCAGCATGCTTTGCCAATTTATAGCAGCTTATTGCTGGAAGAGTATGCTGGGACTTGTAGTTTCACAACACCTGGAGTTTCACAGGTTAGCCAACACTGTGTTAGTGAGTACAGGGCTGCTTGTGAAAGGGTCTGTGTCATGAGGGAGGGGAGGGGAGCGGGATACAACTCTGCATCTAACAATAACACCATCCATTGTTATAGCAGTAGCACAGTAATGGAGAGCTAAAGAAGTGCCAGCTTAGCTGCCCACCGCGTGCGCTATCTACTAACATTACATTACACTCTCAGCGGGACACACGCCCTCTAGTGGCAGCAGCTTAGTCTGCTATAGTCATATTACAGTGGGCTGAGGAAGTGGAGGAGGAGGCGGGCACCCGGGGCGGGGCCTGTCTCCTAGGAGACGTCACTGAGCTCTCCCGCTGCTCTGGCAGCTCCTGCACTGCTCCGGGCGGCCGCGCAGGAGCTGATGGGCGACCAGAGGGCTGCGGCTCTGCGAGGTGTCAGCCCGTGATCCACAGCACCAGGGACCGCCAGGCTGAAGCAGGTGGGCGGCTGAGGGGGGATATGTACGTGTGTGGCACGGGGCTGCTGCACACGATGATTGGTTGGGTGGAGGGTGGTAAGTGGGGTATGAGGATGCTGGCTGGGGGGGGGTATGAGGATGCTGGCAGAGAAGTGGGTCCATGGATTGTGCCAGAAGGGGACCAGGTTAAGGATCAATATTTGAGTGCATTTGGATGCAAGTGTTGCATGCATTTAGGGATTTATCCACAAATTCCTGTAGAGAACATAATGTGTCCAGGAAATGTCATATTGTATCTAATTGCAACGTTTTGCTAGTTTGTTTTTACTGATGGGCAAAAATGTACTTATTTTACAGTCAGTAAATGTACTGTTGGTTGGCCAGCATGATACCACCCTATTGTATGCATGCTACCATCTCATATGTAATATTGGATCCAGAACCGTAACTTAGAATTCTAGCGGCTGGGGCGAGAAAGACAAATGCCGCCCCACTAGCCCTCAATTTTAAACCAAATAAAATATTCCTAAATTGCGCCCCCCTTCAGCGTTGCACCCTGGGCGGTCGCCCCTGTCGCACAGCCTACGGCCCTGATTGGATACCATGCATTCTGGTGTCACTTCTCCATGCATACACTTTGCATTGGAACTTCTATAGCCTGCATTAGTCTTGGGAGAAGCTCTGTTTGGATAGGCTTCATCTTAGAGGTATTTATACTGTTAAATATAACCTTAAGGTTACTGGGCTGCAGTTTGTCTGTAGGATGGTTGTGTTAGCTGGTTTTCTTCTTTCTGTTTTACTATAGGTTTCTGTTAGTTGTTTTCTGACCTATTAAACTGGTAACAGTTACATGTTACCAGCCATTAAGTGATATAATGATTGCTATGGGCGCTGGAATATTTCTCTGTCTACAAATAAGATTTTAGTACAGACGGCCACTTTGTTTCAAGGGCTGTAGTCTTCATAAATGTAAATTAGAAAATAGATGTCTTTATTTGTTTTTGCACAATCGTGCAGCTTTTTTCTGTAGCTTTGAATTGAACCTCGAGCATTTCAAGCTAGTCTTCGAACCCAAAGCCGGAACATATTTAAATTCTTATGGCATATAACAAAACTATTCTCATGATGGATTATGGTGGATTTATTTTATTTATTGTTTTATAATGTGCAAACTGTAAAACAGTTGCATAGCACCAAAAGTTAATTTGTGTAAGGATCAGTCTTTAATTTTTTTTTTTATTTATATAGGGGTTTTTTTCTGATTGTTTTTAATACCATAGATGTGTATATACTTCCCGTGTACACTGTTCAGAAGTCTAGAATCACAGTGGTGTAACCACCATGGGTGCAGAACGTAATACTGATATGCCCATATGCCATAGGTCTATCTGATAATTAAAGATTATATTGCTCTCTCATGCTTTGATATAGTTGTATAGGTATTGCTCTTATTTATGGCGCTGCAGTATCATAAAACACGGCATTATGCCCCTTGTGAGATCAGGAGATGACTTGTGCACACTTCAAATTTTTTACCAGACACCCTCGGTTATTACCTTGCTGAAGCCGATTGTAGCTTTGCTCAGATCCTTACGGTAGCCCATAAGAGCCTTGTTTGTGAGAAAGAGAGTGTATTGGATATACGTAGAATAAATTGCAATTGTCCATAGTACTCAATGTATAAAATCCAAAGCTGTATTAATATACATCTATTTTATATTTTCTATATTAGGTTTCTGGCTTGTGGGTAGGTAACATGGATGCCTGGACTGTATGTTTGGAAGTACATTACTATTTATAGCTGATTAATGCTGTTATCATTAAAACTTGAAGAGGATTCATGCTTCAGATATACTCTAAAAATGCCTCTCCATTCATTTGAATTTGATTCTAAAAAGAACACATACTGGCAAGTACAGGCATAGAAATCCCTTATTTCCCATAGTCGTGGATGCCCGAGGGGGAATAAAGAATGGCTATGGCAGTCAAAAAATAAAAAAAATAAAATATAATTTGTATCATTTAGTGAAAAGCACATATTTTCTTTCCATAGAAGTTGATTCAGAAGTTATAGTTTTTTTAATCTAAAAGATGATCCGAGCTGCATTACAATTATTTCCCTACATCCTTGTTGACTTTTGGCATTTATTTTCCGTGCACTAGAATGGTGATTAGGGGGCAGTGGGGTGAAGGAATTTACTGGACAAGGTGTTAGTAAAAAGTGTCCTGAGGTAATGGCCTCACAAATGTCACCTCTGTAATTCAAAGGTTAAAAGGCGCATTCTTTACATGAGGGTAGTTTGTTGGTATTTTAAGTACAGTGAGCAATAGTCGTATATTTTAGTGTTACATGTTGTTAGTCTTTGTAGGGTAGACTTGTACGTGTGTGATTACGGTGATAATACCTGCTCGTTAACCTCTTTGTTGGTTGAGAGACTTCAAGTAATTGTGCTCCAGGGTGAAAAGCACAGGCCATTAATATCAAAATCCAAGAAATGTATTTATCTGTATTAAAGCTTGAATGCATGCCAATAAAATTCTTTGATTTTAATATTATTAATGGTCTATGTGTACCCCATGAAAAACTTGCTTTTCCTGTATCTTGCTGAATACAAGGTTATGGGGTAATAACGCCCAGGACTATAAGTAAACCGAGATGGCCAGTAATATAAAACAATAGACTTTCCGGTGCGGCTGGAAACTTTGTTTGATGTTGTGTAGAGCAATTCTGTGGTCCTGTGGTATGAATTTGACTTCTTACTTTCTACAGCAATTCCTACAGTTTACTTTGAAACAGCTGGTGGTTCCTCTAATTATCCTGATCTATATATAGGCCGAACTGACCAGTATCACTATTGTTATTATTGTTTGTTTATATAACACCAAGTATATTACACATCCCTGCACAGAGAATATCTAATTGTTCACATCAGTCCCTGGCCCATTGGAGCTTATAGTCTAAAGTCCACAGAATCCGCGCATACATATGTACTAGGGTCCACTTTGTCAGAAGCCAATTAACGGAACAGTATGTTTTTTGGAATGTTGGGGGAAACCGGAGCACCCGTAGGAAACCCACACAAAGACCAACATACAAACTCCACACAGATTGGGCCCTGGTTGGAATCAAACCCATAACTCCAGAGCATTGAGACACCAGTGAACCACTGTGCTTCCACATTCCTCTTTAGTAGACCTGGGGGTATATTTACTAAACTGCTGGTTTGAAAAAGTGGAGATGTTGCCTATAGCAACCAATCAGATTCTAGTTATCATTTATTTAGTACATTCTACAAAATGACAGCTGCTTGGTTGCAATAGGCAACATCTCCACTTTTTCAATCCCACAAAAATAGCTCTTGATGTCTGAGTGGCTGGATTATTATCCAATTGAAACACACATCCGTTCTGGTACTGCTGAATAAACATATAATATAGCGCACAGTTATTATGAACGAATGATGACCGCGTATATGGTCATGTGCTATCCTCGTGCAGTGGGATTTTCCAGCTTTCCCATCAACAACTAAAACAATCCTGGTTAGATATTGCATCAGAAGTCTCTTTAGTACTGCTGCGACTTGCAGGCATTTAGATCTAGAACAGTGATGGCTAACCTATGACGCTCCAGGTGTTGTGAATCTATAAGTCCCAGCATGCTTTGCCAGTAGATAACTAGCTGATAGCTGGCAAAGCATGCTGGGGCTTGTAGTTTCACAACACTAGCTGATAGCTGGCAAAGCATGCTGGGGCTTGTAGTTTCACAACACCTGGAGTGTCACAGGTTAGCCATCACTGATCTAGAACAACTTAATTGACTGGCAGTATCTTATCATGAATGGGCACCACCCACTGTCTGAAATTCAGCAGCCTGAATCATATAGATATACAACGTTCTGAATTATACAGTGTTACATATATCAATGAGCAACATCACTATAAACTTTGGCACAAATCTAGCTTTGCAGAGGAACAAGCCGTTTAGCAAAGTTTGAGTTCTGTTTCCGCTTTGCCATCCCACGGTTCACTGTATTTGTACATTTGCAATATGCAGGATTTTCCCGTCTGGGGCAACGACATTCAAATCATTCTGCATTATTGTGTGGTTGGAGCAGCACTAATTACACTTATGGACAGATTCCACTGAAACGTGCAAAATGTTGATGCCAAAAGCTAAGAATAGGTTTGAAAACTTTGCTAATCTGGAATAACCTCATAATAGTATCAAGTCTAACACTGTTCATCGTATGATATAAGTAGCAGTGCTTTTTTCTGTCACCATGGCAGTCAGATTCACAAAACACAAAAGCGCATTAAGAGCTAGTCTTACTATGGTATCTATGGTTAAACAAATAAACTTACAAAAATATCATCCAATCAGACACAAGGATGTCAGACTGAGTGACAGTTAAAATTACTGTTCTTATGGTACGTATAGTTTTTGGCCAAAATGCGTAGAAAGAGATTGCATACAAGTCCCCTTTCAATCTTTACTGTTGTAATACTTTAAAAAAAAAAATAGAATTCTGATATATCCCAAAATGTCATAATTTATGTTACTAATATGTTGAAAATAATTTGGTATTGTATACAAGTTAACTTGCAGTAGGGTTACAAAGTTCAAGTTGAACAGCAGTTTGACTGATGTGAAGTGATTTGTGTGGTCATATAATGTAAGTTAATGTTACCACACAGAAATGTGTCTATTTGACAGTGCCTTCTTAATTATTATCTTTTATTTAGAACCCATATTAAACATGACCCCTGCATATAGCAATAGAGGGGTCTAATCACAGAAGCCAATACATGCAGAGCTCTGCTATAGAACTCTAGTGACATATAATGAGCTTGTTTTCTGCTGCAAGGAAAATAAATGCGTTTGAGTGCTAGCAATGCTTGGTTTCTGGTAACGGGAGCCCCCCATGTGCTGTTTAGTGTGATGTTTATTTAAGTGGGTGGTCCCCCCCCACCCCCTTATTTTGTACAGTTCTTTTTTTTTTTTCTTTCTATTGTCATGATCAACATTGTGAACATAGAATCTGTCGGATTTCTTGTTGCAAAATTGCTTTTGGCAAGTGGGAATATGGATGTTTTTTCTGAATGCCAGCCAGAGGTATTACAATCACTCAGGAGATAACTCTGATGAAAAAAACCTGGTATGACATGCAATTCATGGGTGAATGTAATGTACACAATACAAACAGCATACCTCCTAACATATGGCTCCCGAAAATCGGGACACACCGAAAACAGGGACATGGCCAACCTGTGTTGGGGGTGTCACACTGAGGCGTGCTTCAGAAATCCGGGCTGCCTACAACTCCTCTACCTTGTAGACACACTCGGTTTGCTGTGTGTGCCAGGGGCAGGTGGTTGGGAGATACTGTCCAGGAGTAGGGACAATTGGAAGGTGTGCAGCAGACACGGATTGTTCTTGAAAAGAGCAAGTTTAGCTCAAGAAGTGAGCTCACATTTCCAAAGATAATGTAATACAATACCCAGAGACTTCACCAAACCACTAAACACACAAAGTTGTCTCTGATAATCCCCTGACACCTTCACTATATGGTTAGTAGAGCTGCTTTGTGTCCTGCACAGCAGAATGTAGAGGTTCACAAACTTTCACCCCTGAGCTCTATACTCAACATTGACCGTTCCCTCTCTCCTATAGCCCAGTGAAGAGCAACCTGGTACACTTTCAGGGCTGCTGGTTGGTCACCCCTACATAGGCAAACCGAGGGGTTTGCGGCTCTGCTTGAAAAGGGAGAGCTGCGTGCACCTAACAGTAGTGCATGCACCATTGCCCATGTATATTAGGGAGATAGGGAGAGTTGGAGAACAGCCAAGCACTCTCTAAAATTATAGTCACGCCCCTATGCATGCTGATCACGCCCACTGGTGGCGTGGTGTGGAAACCTCCTCTACAAATCCTGCGTTTACCCCTGCACTACTGTAGACTGACCGACCTGTTCATACCCATCTGTCCTCAACTGAGAAGACCGGCTCCAGTGGAACTAACAGTTACTCATTATTCTCATTCTTGTATAACCATGATTACCATTGGACAGGTCCCGCTATCTAAGGGTATCTTCCATGTACACCGTTAAAGGGGCAGCCTGTCTTGGACAGCTACCATTTCTGTAATACAGCCACAGATCTGACAATGAAAGAAGAGGCTGAAACCATCACAGCTGTTCAAACACCTACGGTGGTAGCGAGTGCGGCTCCTGATTGGATTGGTTGTGGCCTCTGTTCAGTCAGAGCCATGTTCTCATCGTAAAATACTGAGCAGGAGTTTAAATTTGACCTCTCTCTTCTCGCCCTACGTCTGCGCTGGTCCATCCCTGCCATCTAGTAATCTAGAGGATTCTGGTGTGAACACACCTAAGCGCTGTTCTTGTCTTGGGGTGTATGTGACCCGATTAGCATGTGCGGGCTGTGGATTTCAGTTCCACTTCTTAATAAAATGTAAACATTTTTATAAAATATTTAAATATATTTTACAAAGACCTTCCCCATGCTTTGCATGAAATGGCTTTCGTCAGAGAAAGCAACGGGGATATGTGGGATAGCACGCCGTTAGCCTTTGGTACATAGCTTTTGAATGTTTAATGAATAGGGCCCTTAGTAGCTCTCCACTCCTCTAAAGTAATCTGAAGCCCCTTCTACATATTTAGGATGGTGTCCCGATGGGCTGTTATTAGGGGCAGGGGATCATCTGCCCCCAGGCCGGTCCCATAGTGTGCTACATTGTTCTGGGTCACTGGGCCACCTGCATTTTTTTTTTTTTTTTTTAAATGTTCCGAAAAGGCTGCTGAGTCGAGTCTTGCAACCCCAGGCTAAAATAAGCCAGCCCTCCCCTGGCTCTTATACAGGTCAAAAAGCTAAAAATACAGTCTTCACTGGCCCAGTCCCTGTGTATGATTCTACCAATTTACACCATGCGCAGCAAGTTTGCAAAACTGTCATTCAGATTTTGCCTGCTCAGTTAGAAAAGCACTTTCTTCCTAATATGGCAACCTGAGGATTACTTTCAGTAATACATAACCTTTGATACATATTAATTTTAAATGGTAGCTTTACTTAATCCTTAAAACTGCTGTACAGAGTTACTAAAAATAAATAAATGATAATAAGTACAGATAAAGTTACCAGATATCAAAACAAGTATCCCCTAGCTTGGCAGCTATGAATCATGGTACATTGCACGTTCAGTCATCTGTTTTATAAAAAGTATCTCTTACAGATTTGTGATCAGGTTTTTGGTCTAGCTGACATAAATGACAAGGTTTCCTTTTCACTGTAAGATGAATGGATTTTCGGATTCACGGAGCTAAGTTCTTTAAAAGAAACCAGTCACTTTATCCTCGCATGTCTCCCATGCCAGAAATCTATGGTAAGCTGCTGGAGACGTGAAATCATTGTTCTCCTATTGGCATAGACACTGTAAGTAGATCCAGAATGGTAATTCTTCTTGCAATTAGATATGGTTTAAGAAATATGCCCTGGAAAGCATAGATACTTTTGATCTGCAAGCTTTAGTACTCTGGGCTTTGGTTTGGCGCTGTAAGGGTTACCTGTAACGCTACTGTTTTGTGAGTCTGGTCGAGCGGGAACAAAAGACAGATGTAGAATACAATATACTGCGGTGCTTTCCACTAAATACTGTGCGCTACATCCAAGTGATCAGAGGGATTTATATCAAAGTCACATCTGAAGACTGAGCTTGCAGATATTTTGGCTTTATGATACCTCTTGCTGTGATAAGTAACTCATTTAGCTGAAGGTTGGATTAAGGATACGCCAAGGCAGACTTTTAAAGGAGTGTAATAAAGATCTTCTATAATCAAATGTACTAAAAATACAAAAACTGGCCCAGGGTAATATCCGGCCGCTGATGCTGCAGATGTCTTCAGAACTTCTTGTATTCTGATCTATTCATCAAATAAGCTTCGGTATATGGCCACGTTTTAATATGTTTACCATCCAGACTTCTCTTAACCAGCTGCTACGTCACTAGGTCATTTGAATAATATTTAAAGGGACATTGTAAAAACAAAACGACTACAATGCAATGCTCTATGCCCGAGGTGCTCATACTCAGTCCTCAAGAGGTAGCAACAGGTCATGTTTTCAGGATGTCTTTAATCATGCACAGGCAAGTTCATCTTATTTTCCAGGTCAATAATTATCCCATCTGTTTCTACAGACAGAAAACATGAACGTTTGATAGTATAGGTATTTCATAGTAAACCTAATGCCACTGTTTCTTTCTGTTTGATTATTGTTCGATCCAAGAAACTAGGGGCCTGATTCATTAAGGATCTTAACTTAAGAAACTTCTTATTTAAGTCTCCTGGACAAAACCATGTTACAATGCAAGGGGTGAAAATTAGTATTCTGTTTTGCACATAAGTTAAATACTGACTGTTTTTCCATTAAACCATCATGACTCCTTCCACCTAGTTCAAAATGCTCTGCTCCTGAACTTCATTCCCTATTGCTTTTGCCTGGCCTGAGCTATGACGTTGATGAGCAGGGTTCCCTTTAACATCCGTTACTTCATTCAGCAACGGTCGCTGCTATAGTGAATTAAGTATTAAATTCGACATATTGTTCCGGATGAAAGGGGTCATGTTGAAGGGTTTGCGTAATATGAAATTGATATAATCACCTTGATTTATTCATAAGAATTACAGGCAGGATTGTAGTCTTGTCCCATTTTGTATTGGTGGAAATGGTCCTATTGGAGAGTCTGTATTAAGCCCAACATCAGTTACCAGGTCTGTGTTACAAAGCTTTTATTCTGTTACCAGCTGCAACTTATTGCTAGCAGATAAGTTATCACAGTGATAAGAAGAAATATTTTCTGCCAACGAGGGTTTTTTGCCATTTCATAAACAGACCCCTTGTGTTAAGATGTCCATGATTATCACATCCTCGCAGTAGTTTATGGAAGGGAATTAGATAAATTGTAGCATACCCCCAAGATTTTTCTGGGACAGTTCTGTTTTTACAGCTGATTGTATGCTACGTCCATGGTTGGGCCACTTGGAGAGGTCACCAGGTGGATCGGGGGCTTGACTTAAAAATCTGCAATTCCACATAATTTCTTTTAATAATAATAAAAAAAAAAAGTTTTGTGCCTGATTAATATAAGTTGATAGTTATTTTACTATGACACCCTCCAATAACTCTGCCTTCCCTCTTCATCTGTCTGTGGGGGACACCCCCACTGCAAGAAATGGGGTCTCAGCTGAAATGCATTTGCGTATCAACACTCAAGCTTGTTCCCGAGGAGAGGGTCACCTGATTCGAGCCCTCCCTCAATGTCTATGCTGGCAGAAGAAGCTATGAGTCAGCCTGCTGATGAGAGGGAAGTTCCAAATCCTCTCTGCTCGCAACATTATATAGTCACGTGACTGTGGTTGCTATGGTAGTAACATGACACTTTACAGTCTGGAAGTCCTTGGTAGCGTTTTAAAGAATAAGAGGTAAGAAAAAATTAACCATGTAAACCAGGGAGATTTATGTTATAAAAAAACAAACAAAAGACATAGTCCAGTGTTTTTAGTACTGTGTAAGTGAGGCTTTTGTTAACTTGAAATACTGAAAGTTAAATGCTATAGAGGCAGATGTGATAATACTTGTCCAACTGTCTTGATAAATGACAGAGGGCTCTTGATATATTGCTTGTGTATTATAGTTTAGTTCTGTATAGTTGATTCGCCTGCTCTGATTATGCCTCACTGTTTTCCTAAAACCTACTAAAAAGGAGGCACGACAATATTTTGACCTTCATATCCGTTTAAAGCTGCTTTACCGCATAGGAATATGTTCCTATGGTGGCCCCTTCCCCCAGCCGGATCTACATGCAGCCGTTTATCCCGGGACTTACAGAAACGGCAAATTAATTTTGTTAACAAACGTTAAATGGGCGCATAGAGGGCTGTGAGCAGGCTGACCAATTACAAGCCGACCCTATCAGCCCCTGGTTTTCGGTATTGATCATTGTCATTGCTAGCCTTAAGTCTGAGCTTCAACCACATGCTAGCTTTCATTCTCTAAAATGACAGTGCAATATTAATAAATATATATATATATATATTCGAATAATATGCATAACATTTTTTTTGCCTTTTTAGTTCTAAGAAAAGTAAGACCTAATTCTGATTTTTGTTTTCCATATCTGCCAATTTGTTTCATTTTGATAGTGTGATATTACAGTGGTACTGCTTTTCCCATGTATTTTCTAACTCCAGTAACTTGGGCTGAATGTATGAACAGGGGTACTATTTTGGAAGCACGTGGAACACTAGAACGCAAGTGGTTAGTCCGTGTTACAGTGCACTCTTGTGTATTTTTGTTGTTTTATTAGTTCTTGCAGAAGAAAAAAGCCCCCCCACCCCTCCAATGGTAATCGATAAACTCATTTGACACAGGTTGTTTCAATTGGACAGACATGGGAAAGGCAGAAGCAGGCTGCCTTCACACTGTGCAGTGGGCCAGTATTTATCATTTGGCCCCATGTGCAGATGGAGGATGTGAGATTCTCAAACTACTATCACAAGTTAAAGAAAAAAAAGCCCCAAAAAACAGCTGTGACCTCTTAACTCAACTCAAGTTACACCAACTATCTGAATATTTCTGTATATTGCATAACGTGGGATAGATTAGCTGCACACATGCTGTAGGTTAACACCTCTGAGCTGCTATTACATGACTACAGCAAACCTACATCAGATGGATCGCACCTGGTCAGTTGGTAGAAGTGGGACAGATGTTATTAATGGGGCAGAAAAATAACAGATAGGAAGCTTAGTATTTTGCTCCATAATTATAATGCATATTCCCATAGAGCACATGTATGTACATGTGTGTTATTTAATCGCTCTTCATCTTGGAAATAATTGTGTAAATAATTGAGTTGGATTCCAATAGGGATCAAATGGTGTTAAAAAGATCCCTGTTCTCTGCAGTGATGTCTCAGTGTTTAGGAATTATTGCTGCTGCAATGTATGTGCCTAGTTAATTATTAAATTTATGTAAACCACACCCATGTTTAGCAAGCCCCACCCCTTTTACAGCTCACGAATTGGGAAGACCTGCTGAAATCGGGACAGTTGGGAGGTATAGGCTTACTTGCCTACTCTCCCTGATATCAGGGAAGACTAACGGACCCTGCCCACCATTGCATTAGGGGGCGTGGCCACAATGACCTCCCTGCACTTGCAACTTGGATCTCCTCTCCAGGGAGTGTGTCACAAAGAGGCGGTCTCAAAAGTTGTCAAGTCTGGTTATATGTGGGTCTACTTTACCTACTTCCACTCAGGAGAGCTAGTTTAATAACATGGAGCATATGGTCATTGAGTTTGTTATTCTATTTCTCACAATTGATGAAAGCTAATGTAATTGGCTGTTATGAGTTGTATCCTAGTTGTGCAGTCTCTAGCATGTTCTTAGTGGAAATGATGGTTAATATCCAGCTTACAAATGATATTTACTTGAACTCTGCTAGTTGCTTTAAGGCACATTTGTGTGTGTACTTTGGTTTATTTTTGGGTTAATCTGTTTGTATTGTTCACAATTTTAAACTGCCCATGCACATGAGTCCTAATGACTGCATTGTACAGTATTGCTGATCAAAACTCTGATTTTGATTGGGGTCACTGACTACTTTGACCCTACAATGTAGTAATATCTGCTAATATTAGCTATGTGCGCAGGCGCCTTTTAGAACCAACCTGAAATCAATCTGATTACATCTGAATGAACACTGTATTCCGTTTTGGATTGCCAGCTTTAGTTGCATCCCTTAGCATAGAGATGGGTGAGAACTGCAGCAAATCTGGCATGTAAGACCAATACATCTGTTGTTTGATGTATTGAAACAGCTGGTACCTTAATAATTGGTGGTTAAACCTCTTTATAAAGTCTAGTGGACCCGAAGAAACCTCCAGATTATAACTACAGCCCAACCTTGTGTGATACAGAGCACATAGTATAAAGTATAACTAGTTATACATCTTTTGTTGTGTAATACATTGTAAAATGTGATTAATTTTGGGGGGATATTTTATCGAAAGTATTTTTTTGTAGGATTGTTCTCCTTTTACAAATTTCAATCTGACACGTTGTCGTGAGTCTATGGGGCATTACAGAAGGGCAGCGACCAGACTCTTGCATGGCGCTGGCCACACTTCCCTCTGTGGGGGCCGTTCATTAAAACCAGCCCATAGCCAGAACCAATCAGATTTTGCTTTCTTTGAACAGCGGTTCTCTTGGCTCCATGCTCGGCAACCTGATACAGTTCAGGGGCCACGTGATTGACCCTCTGACCTTCAAAAGGGCCGCACATCACCCTTAATCTCAGTAATAACTTAGAACAATACATTTCATCAAAGAAAGAGCTGCTTATGTTAGTAAAGATATCGGCAGCCATTGTAAACAACTGTTACAGCTATAACAAACCAGAAGGAGCTGGGGGCCACAGGCCAGAGCTCCACTTGTGGCCCTTGGGCTTCCTGTTGCCCATCATGGTCTTAGAAATGTTGCATTTTCAATAAGTATATCACATTGACAAACCCCGTCCAAAAAGCCCCCTTAACAAAATGCTGCTCCCATTGCTAAGGTGTAAAAACATGGTTATGAATGTTGCATTGTTTTACATTACCATTTACACTGGTGTTATGAAGTTAAATCTTTGAGAAATGCCCCCATAGGCACCGTGGATGTAAGTGTTTGTTTTTGTGTGTTTGTTTTTGTGTGTTTGTTTTTGTGTGTTTGTTTTTGTGTTTTTGTTTTTTTTTATTCTAATTTTTTTTAAAAAAAGCGGAAAAATGAAAATGGTCTTTCCCCATCAACAGATTCCAATATGTTTTTCCTATTTATCATATTTTGGGGTTTTACAAAAGATAAGTGTATTCATTTTATAGTAGCCTATTGTTAGTCTTGTGGGGAGGGGAACTCCTGAACGTGAAAAGAAATACCTGTTCTCCCAGCCTTCTGGCTGGGTGTCAATGGCCGTTGCTGCGATGGCCTGGGGCCGTAAGATGAAAGTGATCATTCTGAGCTGAACGTTGATCCGCCAGCAGTAGAAGGCTTTCAGCTGCAGGTCCTGACACTGTGCCCAGCTGTCTGAACCCTGGGTCTTTTCAGCGCTGACCTTGCAATTATCTAAATATGTAGATGTGAGTCTGAGTCTCCTTTTTATGTGTGAGAGAATTCTCCTGGAAAGGAAATCACTGCACTTAAATTACTATGGAAGTGGTGGGTTTTTCTTTTGTATTTAATCTAAGTCCAAAATAAATTGTATGCACTTTGTGGATTATTTTGCTGTTGCTGTATGTGTGTCTGTGTTTTTTTTCTGTGTGTCTGTTCTGGTGTGTAGTGAAAACACATTCCCAGAGGTTTTTAAGGAATGATTTGGTTATGTTATGTGAACACTTTTTTCCATCTTCTATTGTTTTTTCCATCCAAAATTAATTTCTTGCAGCCTCTAGTAGTTTATGTAGCGTGAAAGTGCTGGATGTTATCAAGGTGCTTTTACATGCACCATAAACTCTTACAAAGCTCAGCACTCTACTCCTAGGCTTTCATGTTTACTACACCTATACAAAGGTGTAGTAAAAACTAGCTACATGGAACCTAATTAACATGTATAACGGCAGCCAATTGTCAGAAAGTTAATAATTAGGCCATGCTACCAAATCCATAACCAGTTTTCTGGAGGTCAGTTGAGACGGTCAGTGGGACTTGTGATGGGACTAATGGCTTGAAAGCCTTGTTCTTCACTAGGAGATCCCCAGACTGTTGAATGACAACGCCATCGGTCCACATGCAGTTTGTCGTCTTTACCACTAATCATTAACAGCTTGAGGGACGGATAGCCGGGATTTGGGTAATCTTCGACCATACAGCGTGTTGATCTACATTGTTGTCAATTAAAATGTGTTTTCTTTGCTTTGTCAATTAAATAAAAGCCCAATGTTTGCCCCTTTAATTTATGTCCTACCATTTTCTTGGCTGCAGTGTTTCTCTATCCCACTGGAGTTTATACGGCTGTTAATATTTCCTTGGACATAAAAGTTGTAGTGACACTGGATAAGCTATTTTATTAGGGCCAAGGTAAAACATAAAAAGCACACACCAATAGGTCTTGAATGATCTGTATTACCTGGGGTTCTCCTTTTGATGTAGCTAAGCTCTACTAAAGTGTAATTGTACTTTTATCATGTTCATCTCAACTACTAAAGCTAAAGATCAACACTACCCTGTGAGCTGAGCCCGCATAGTATCATGATATGAAATGATTATCTTTGTCCTGAGCTATATAAGACAGTGCTACCAGTTGGATTTATTTCATTTGAACAATATAGTTTCAGGCATCATTGGTGTGGGCAGGTTCCAGCAGTGCCAGGTAAATCTCAGGAATTGAGGACAGCAGTGTCACAAGATTTGTATAACTTTATTGAATCACCCATAACACTTTTTTTTTCAGTTTGGCTTCTATAATTGTTAGTTTACTCTCCCTTTGAGTAAATTACATGGCCCCTTGCTTTTACAAAATACAAACAAAAATTGTCACTGTCTAAGAATTTTTTTAAAAAAATGGTTTAAAAAAATATTTACAGGGGTACATCAAATATCCCATGGTGTTCATAAACTGAATATTATTAATGGTAATCCATCATCATCATTTATTTATATAGCACCACTAATTCTGCAGCGCTGTACAGAGAACTCACTCACATCAGTCCCTCATCAGTGATGGAGTGCACAAGGTTGTTTAGATGGAGAATACAGACACCTTGGGCTAGATTTACTAAGCTGCAGGTTTGATAAAGTGGGGATGTTGCCTATAGCAACCAATCAGATTATAGCTGTCATTTTGTATTAAGCACTAAATAAATGAAAGCTAAAATCTGGTTGCTATAGGCAACATCCCCACTTTTTCAAACCCGCAGCTTAGTAAATCTAGCCCCTTGACTCTCTCTGTCCAGAAATATTGCCCCTCAAGTGTACGTATTGTTGCTCACGCTGGAGGCAGCCATTTTATGACCCCCGGCAAGTTTTAATAGAATGCTTGAGTCCTGTATGATCCAGTGGCATCACTGTGTTATCTTGGGACCCACTGAATTGATATGCCTCATCCCTGTGGACACAAAATGGCCGTCTCCACTGTTCATAGGCCACAGGCACACATTAACTGTGTAGAACGTTATGTTGGTGGTGGGTAATGTCTCTTTATAAATGCGTAATAATTCTGAATTCATTATTGCTTTCTTTGCTTCTGTCCAGGTGCCGGAGAATTGTGTGGTAGTTTACAGAGATGGACTGTGCAACACCTCAGGAGAAAGGACTATTTTTGTCTAAGATGCTGTGGCTTATACCGATATGTTTGGTAAGTAATCTGGGGGAAAGTTTGCTACATTAGAATCCTCTTCAAATCCCTGGAGGTCTCACATTTCTTTCTGCGGAGTAAGCCTGAAATTTCCCTTCCAGTGTATACTGTCGCATGTTACAGAACCCTGTTTATCAGCAGTGAATAATCACATACCATCTTGTTCAAACACGCTCTGCATAGCTGCGGTGTTTCTACATAACACATTGAACAACTTCAAAGTCTTTTCATTTAAAGTGAATCCAGATATCATCAACTGCAGAAATTGTGTGGTTAAAACTAATATACTAAAAAGTATACAACTTGTGTATTTTATGTGGTTGGCTAAATTGCTAGAAACTATGCTGGTTTACTGTTTCAATTTGTATTTTTATATCGCCATTATGTTAATAAACCACCAAATTTCTATTTGATCACGTTTTGGCAGTGTATTTAGCTGTTGTGTTTAACACTCAATTACTGTTGGACAGATCATATTAGTATTTTGTTATAATTGGTAAAAAAATATTTCCCATTTTTGGTGTTTATTGATTTTTTTTGTAGTCTAACAATGGGCTGTTGTTACTTCATTAATTAAACAACTAATGTAATGGTAATATATTTATAGAACACTTTATTTATATGCTTTTGTTTTTATCGCTGATTAATGAGGAAATATAGCCTTAAAAAAAAAAAAGGATTAGTAGACCTCCGTAATTGGAGTCCTTTCCTTGCAGAATTCAGGCATTTAAAAATAATAATAATAATAATAATAAAAAAATGCTATAGAATCTTGTGTCATTCTGAAATAAGTCCATAGAGAGGGGCTGTTCAGAAGACTGAGTATTTGATTTGCCTTCTCCTATACAATAGAAAAGATCTGTTCAAATTGTTGGATTCATAAAGTTATGACCAATGACATCATAACTGATATGCTATGCTTGGTCATTTGAGCTTTTTGACGACCCTCAGTAAGTTACTGTATAAGGGCTGTGAGATATGGCTTCAATTGTCTGTGATGAAGGAAGAGGACAGTCAGACCTAACAGTGTATTTTACCACTATACCTACTACATGTAAATGTCAGTTTTTAGCGTTCATTGTCCTTTAGGAATATGTTTATCTAACAATACATTTGCAATACATATAATTGTATATACAAGTGCACTTTACCAAAGTATCTATCAATGATTTTAAATAGTCTGGAGGATTAATTGGGGTCAGACATACAACCCACCCACCCACGACGTCCTGTCAGTCTTCGTTACAACAACCGGGGAAGTGGAGGTAGCCAGAGTATCACACTGTTCGTTGGTATTGACAGTCAGTAGCAACATTAACATGAAAGATTATCCGTATAGATCAGTAATTTATTTTTGTAGGAGGAGTTGCTGGTATTTAGTCTATAATACGCCAACGTCTTTCATATGGCTTTCACTTGTAGTGTATTATCCATGTATGAATAGGGTTTTACTATTTTACATACTTTTACAACTGGACTTGCTCTTTAAATGCCAGGGCTGTCATATTACTCTACTTACCCAGTATACACATGAATACTTCCCGTAGACCTCAGTAGCTGTTCTTGCTCATTGACATAAATAGTACACGGAAACTGAGACCTACCAGAGAAATCTGTTATACTGTGATGGTTTCACTAAATTAGCCTACCCAACGTTGGATCCATTCTTCAGATGTGGATAGCAAAACCCTCGGAGCAATTGGTCTTGATTGGCTGAATGTCTTCTCATTTGTCATGTAATTATGTCACACAGTCAAAATAAATATTTCCTTCCAGGGCTTGAGAAATTCCTCAGTAAAATTAGCCTGTGCTACTGCTTGTTGTGGGCGGAAGGAAGGGCTCACCAATTGTAGAACCAGCAAGTTAGTCTACAGAGGTAGTGCATTAAAAGTGGGTGTTATTAGGCGTGTTTGTGGTTTGTATACAATGGTATTAATACAAATGGTAGAAAAGTTCCAAATTAATTTTATTTTTTACAGCACCAATCTCCACACGATCTTGCTGGTGTATAATTATGAATATATAGTACCAACACGACTCTAAAGTTATTTGCACTAAATTCCCATTAACATTTTACATATCTGTATCCCACATATAAATAATCATGTGTAAATTGAGATGACCATTGCTGCAAGAACATTAAAAACAGAAGGGAGTATTTGTAAGGATACTTGTTTTTTCTGAAGTCGCAGTTGCTGAGATAGACTTACCTTTTAGAGCAGGCCTGTCCAACCTGCGGCCCTCCAGTTGTTATGAAACTACAAGCCCCAGCATGCTTTGCTGGCAGACAATCAGTTGATAGCTGGAAGGGCATGCTGGGACTTGTAGTTTCACAACACCTGGAGGGCCGCAGATTGGACAGGCCTGTTTTAGAATGTTTCATCTGAGGCTCTGGGGGGGGGGGCTAGAATTGAGTGAACAAAACAATACATACAATTATTGTAGCCCTAAATCACTTATCTCAAAGACATTATTTTACATGAGATATATAGGTATATATATCATGGATTTTTCTAATATGAAACATACTGGGATAGACACATCAAACAGAATAAAGCCTGGGTCTGACTAATTGTAGGCAAAACACCTGTTCTCCTGAGAGAAAATGCTCCAGACATAGTTGCTCATCGAGGGAACATTTAATACGTTCCCTAAGGCCCTTTGCATAACATGGGAACTTATATTGCAGCTACCGAGATAATAGTATGAACAAGGCTGGACACATCCTCTACAGCCAAGCAGCCATAATATGTAAACGTCCGACTGACGGGCGGTGGTAGTTTATAAATGTTTCACAACCCAAGCACGTATTTTCTTTTTATGCCGGCCCCTAACAAGCGAGACTGGATCTCGTTGGGTAATATAATGGCTTTGCCAATTGGGACGTTTCCCAAAAGACCAGTCTTGTCTAAGTGAGTCGTTGAGGTGCCCTGCTTAGTAGCATTGGTTAGGGTGACCTTCTACTGGGATTGCCAGGGGACTGAGGAGGTGGTGGCTTAGATGAGGTTCTAGATCCTGGAAATAGTGTGTTGTGTTCCTGAAATGTTCCCATTCTTCTTAAACAAGCCGGAGGAACTGATTTGGATGTGTTCTGGAGGTTGTGTGGTACTCCACCATCTGCATCTTCTCCGTAGCAATTTTATATAAAGGTTTGAAAACGCCACTTAAGTGACTGACACCCCATTCTTTCTTTGAACAGTAGTAATACCTTACTGGTAGCCTGACCATAATATATGCTTAGAACTTGGTGATTTAACCAATGTAACTTTCCTGAGGACATGTCTATGTATTTTGTACTGTAATGTGCATTTTGTGTATGTTTTGCCCTCCTATGTTGGGCGACATTCCTCTGCTTCATTTGTGTCTGTGTATAAGCAGAGGTAGGCACATCCCACCTATTTAGTATGACCATTTAATGTCTTATTATACTGGGTAAATTGGAATCCATAACTATTATTTAGTTTAGAGTTCTGATTGTTCTGTTTTTTTCATGTGTAATTTCTGATCTATAAGTATTCACTATAACAATATCTTAAAAGTGGCTTTTAGGAATTGATGACAGTATAATATACAGCAGCTATTCTGATATCTCTAATATGTCTGGAGAGCATGTGCAAGTTGACAAGAAGTAGGTTAAATAGCCATAATATGTGTCGTGCTTCTCTACACTCCAAAAAATGAGCAACCAAGATTAATTACATATTTTTTTTTAGCAAAGTAAATGAAGGCCAGACTTCCCCATGTGTTGTTATAAGTAGGCACCAAACTTCTGTTTTGAATTTGAGTGCCACGCATGAGCGCATGACTTTCAATATGTCATCCAAATGGTATCTGTAATCGGCTATCTGTCCTAGAATAGACATAGATAGACATCAGTATTGGAAACCCATTACACAGAAATGTAAAGATCAAAGAATTGCAATTCTATAGTCAATGTAATTCTTAATTGTTCTTTATTATACTTTTCGCTGGAGAAAATGACTCTCCCATGCAAAAGAAAGTCTTTTTCTTTTCCCACCTATTCCAATTGCCTGAGTATTTGCACTGGGGAAAAATATTTGCGTGCAAATCCTATAGAAAAGGCAGTATTACCACTACTACAGTAATATTAAAGTGGATGTGTGCTGGCAAGAAAAAAAAATCAGCGTTGAAATTACCATAGTAACTGTAAAGAACAACGCGGGGAATTAAATCAGCCCCATAGAATATTCCTTTCATTACATGCAATGCTCTATCTCACCTGTAGGCAAAGTGTTGTCTTCAGAATCTTCCGCCATCTGAGGCTGGTAAGACGTTTCTGAAACAGCGGTATTCAGGCTCAAATGTGTTTAAATCCCACTCTGTGGTCCTTGTAAATTGTAATAAGGGAAAAACGGGGAACGGGTCTGATCTTGCCCAGCATGCATGGTGTTCGTTTTCTCTAAACTGCACAGTTAGAAAGTATGGCCAATTACCCATTTACCAAAGGCGTAAACCAGTGTAAAACAAGTCAAATGAAGTGACATTCAATTTTGTTCATGTATTTGTGTGTTTACTTTTCATTTGCTATATTTTTTTATTATTTTTTTTTTAGGTTGGTAGAGCGCTTGCTGAAGTTGGAGACTGCAAGGAACAGGAGTATTTTGATAAAACGGGAAATTGTAGACCCTGCAAGCAGTGTGGCCCAGGCAAGGAACTGTCTAAGGTACAGATGATAATGCTGATTTGCAAATAGCATGTAAAATAATTTACTGTGTATAAATAGATACATGATGATTTCAAGAAATTATTTCTTAATTGGATCTATCACCTAGCCACATAGGAGGCAGCCATGATGTGGTTGTTCAGAAATGGACAGATATCTCTCTTTGCATGGAGTATTGGTGTACGGGTTGTCGTATTACATTTTCATCTAGTTTATATCTGAAATAGAACTTGTCCGCTACTTCCTGTGTCCTCTTTGAATGAGATTAGTCACTCTCTTATAAATAGCCACTTGTATTTTGTTTAGTGTTCCTTTTAAGAGCGCCCCTTGTTTGATCTGCTAATGACATTATCACTGGAATAATACCCACAATGTTTAGTTTGTGCTACATGTCTTTACCAACATCAAGTGACTTTTGTTTTGGAATTCTAATGTCTTGGCTTGTGGAGCAGGTCTGACTATATGTTATTATAAACACATGATCGTTATAAGCTCTTCCTCCTGAAACTACAATGTTCCCATTGATAGATAATAGTAAAAAAAAGAGACTTCTTTATATCTTCCCTCTATCACTGTTTTTTGACTGCTGTTATCGTGTTGCAGTGATGGGTATTGGGAGTTTAATAAACGATTTAGAGAGAAGGATTTTATGTACTTATTTGTGGTTTAAGATTTGGCACTAACCTAAAACACCTGGTGAAACAATATATCTTGTTTTGATTTAGTATCTGATGGAGAAGGCACATCCATCTCTAGGACTGCATTCATTTATTGTGGAATGAGAAGAGATCATTGTTTGTATGAGAGAATCTTCATTCTGAGCGGTAGATTTATCAAACCTTCTAAATAGGAAAAGTGGCTGGGTTGTTGCCTATAGCAACCAATCAGGTTCTAGCTCTCATTTTTCACAATGTACTAGATAAATGATAACGAGAATCTGATTGGTTGCTATGAGTAACAACATCTCCACTGTCCCTTTTAGAAGGTTTGATAAATATACCTCTTAATCTAGTTGTGTTTTGTCTTCACTGATGCATTACATTGCTGCATAGGTTGGCCTGTTTCTTAAAAACAAATTTTCATAGTAGAAAAATAAAATGAGCTGCTCCTTGTCTTTTCTACCAGTGCTGCGGGATCCATTTTGTTGTAGTCTAGAGAAAGGCTGTGGAGGATTGCAAACTACAACTAAAAATGAAGTTATGTCCTTACTGGTCATTTTGAACATACATTTCCTACGTAATGGATGAAATACTGCCTCATATTGGTTGAGAGTTGTCTTGATACATTTTAGGAAAGAGTAGGCATCTTGTAGCCAAGATTTTCTTTATCCTAGTGTGATTGATTCTGTTGAGAATAGTGGGTGGACTTTGTAATCACTTTTGCTAGTCAATGAGGAAATGTCCTGCAGTCTAATAAAACAATATAATGATGGATGCAGAGCTCTGTAATAATTGCACCCTGAGCCGTAACTTAAAATTTTAGCGCCTGGGGAGAGAAAGAAAAATGCCGCTCCCCAAGCCCTCAATTTTAACCAAATGAACCTAAAATATTCATAAACTGTACCACCTTTCAGCGTTGCGCCCTGGGCGGTCGCCCCTTTCGCCCTGATTGCACCATTTATATAACTTTATTTTTAAATTCAAATAATAAAATCCTCTGGAAACAAATTCTGTGTGTGGGATTTATATATTGCTTACCCTAATCAGTCTGTGGGATCAGCCTGTAATATTGTGGAGAGAATGTAGAAACCAGTGACCTTACTCTCATGTATGTTGGTGCAGCCCACAGATCTGCTCTATTATTTGTGAGGAGCTAGTATGTTATAACGTGATCACCTTGTCAGTAGTTATCCAGATTAGGCCCCAACCCCAGGGCACATTTATAAAAGAGGACCCTCTCCAACCCTTTTCATTTTATCTTTAATATAGCTGCTCTAGGACCTCTATATTTTTTTTTTGTCAGGAATTGTCTTTGGAGATCTCGACCTTGCAGACTTTCATAGGTACACTTTCATTATTATTAAGGCCATATTGTTTGAAAATTAATTCTTTGTTTTACCTCATATTCTAGCAGACTGTTTCTATTAAAATAAAGTTTAATGATTTATGGGTTAAAAGCGTCTACAGAACGTTTGTTATAATTCTGTTATGTGTTAAGCTGTCCTGATATAATTTGTTTTCTAAATTCAGGAGAGGTCACCTGTGGCCCTCCTGTATATATCACATAACGTTAAATAATCTCCCATGACTCTAGTGCCCAGTGGCAGTCAGTGACTGACTGAGACCAAAGCAGTCATCGCTATCTCCCAACTGTTCAGTATTATGGTGAAACATATTGGCATTCATTTTACATCATGTAGTATAGCTTAAATTGCTTTATTTTACTTGAGGGGAAACTGTGTTTGTGTGTGTTTGTGTATGTGTGTGTGTGTATTGTAGACTAGTCGTCAAAATTGGGCTCTGCCTGATAGTCAGGTCATCACAATGGGGCTCTGCATTGCAATTCATTTGTCAGAATGGGGCTCTGCGGGGCAGTCCCCCGTCGTTGGGATGGGGCTCTGCAGGGTAGCCCCCGTCGTCAGGATGGGGCTCTGCAGGGTAGCTCCCCCTCGTCGGGATGGGGCTCTACAGGGTAGTTTGGCTATAAGATAGAACAATGTTGTAGTTGATTACAAATGCAGATAGCCCCTCATCTCCTCCGCTCGTTCTCCTCTCTCTCCTCTGGTCCCCTTTTCTCTCCCCCTTGCATCACCGCCTCCCTATCGTGCCTGTTTCGTCCACCCTCCTTTAGGATGTAAGCTCGAATGAGTAGGGCCCCTTTCCCCTCTTGTCTCCATAACCGTTCTTCTGCTCCGTATTTACTCCATTTGTCTGCCCGGAGCTTCTGAAGCATTGGTACTTTGTGTTTACTGTTCTGTACTGTTCCACCCTGTATGGTTTACTGTTTGTACTATGTACAGCGCTGCGGATACCTTGTGGTGCCTAACAAATAAAGGATAATAATAATAATAATTTTGCTCCCTATTTAGAACTGTGCACACAACCTGGTAAGCCACGCTCCTATTTTGTCACTGTGCACTGTGTGCCACCCACCTGCCCCACAGGCCTCTGTCATCATAACCCAGCGTTTCACTGACATGATGGAGCAGCTGTTGCTGGCGCTCAGTGTTGGGGATCCATGAGGGAAAATGTAAACACTGGATGAGTAACATTAGGCCCACGTAGTCCACATGCTCCACTTATACCTTATTGATGTCTGATAAGGCACCCCTTTGGTGTTTTAGCTCTCATATGACTTATCTATTGGACTTCCACAGAAACCTATATATAAAATGTTGTACAGAAAGGCTTGTTATCTGTACAAGGGAGGTAAGTTACTGGTTGGTGTGGGAGGGCGCAGTATGGACTGAACCATGGCTGCCTGCTGAGTGTCTTCCACAGAAATGTCTTTATCCAAGGATGGATCATAGAAACACACAACACGGTCACATTTCCCGCACACGACATCTGTAACGAGCGTAACATTTTCAGCATAGGCTCCATTTTTAAAACAAGAAAAGCCTCATATACTTGATCAATGTCCTTCCTAAGTTGATGGTTTATTTTCTCTCCGTGTGTTCACCTCGTTGAACTATATTGGAGTATTTTGTTCCTGCTGGATGAGCATTGTTGTGAGGGGCCAGCGCTGCTCAGCAGGACCGGTCCTTGGCAAGACACACAGTAAGGTGTGGTTTCTATTCACTGTTAAGTGGAATGTCTGTGTGTGAACCTCCATTCACATCGGCTTCATTAGAAAACAGATACCTCACTGAGTTCTGTAATAATGCAGCAGTGGGAGCCCTTGAAAACCCTTTTATCATTCAAATGCGCTGAGCTTTATCGAATAAAGTGGATGGGGAGCTCTGGACTACAGGAGTAAGGGAGATTATTAGCCCTGAAAAACACATTGCAAGCTGCTGGAAGACTCTTTGTTTCCAATACACCATTAGAAAGCTGGGTCTATTAACTCGGTCAAGAGAGAAGTCCAATTAGTTCATTATTGTTCCCTTACTCTGTTTTATACCTTTCAGAGTATGCATTAATAACGCTCTGCGCCAGTCAGCATATGTTATGCAATTATTTTATTAGCATTTTCCTATATCACGTCTGAGTGGTTCTGGTGTTTTGGACATTTGTGTTGTGTACTTGCTAAGGGACGTGAAATCATTTTTTTTGTTCTCCCCAAAAGAAGTTTAAAATTTGAAGTTGATATAAATTCTGCCTAATACAGAAGCAGAAAGTTTTGCCCTCTTGCTGGGCGCGTAGATCTGTATGTGCAAACGCCATTGTGTCTTCCAGAAATGTTTCCTCACCTTGATAATATCACAGCAGCCACCGTGTGAGTTTGTGAAGCTGTCTAAGAAAGTGCAGAAGTGGTTCCTTTGGTTGGTGGGAATGTTAGGAGGTAGGAAGTTGACCCTATGACTCTGAAAACCTTGCATTGTGTCCGTGTCACAGGCCCTCCAGGGGATCAGATCTCTTCACTTGGCCATTCTCAAGTCTGCAGAATACATAGGATGACCTCTCTCTTCCCCTCTTGTATTCCGTTATAAAAGCATGCTGACCAAGCTAGATTCCCAGTTCATGTTCAGATATCATCATCACTTATTTATATAGCGCCACTAATTCCGCAGCGCTGTACAGAGAACTCGCTGACATCAGTCCCTGCCCCATTGGGGCTTACAGTCTAAATCCCTAACATACACACATACAGAGACAGACAGACTAGGGTCAATTTGAAAGCCGCCAATTTACCTACCAGTATGTTTTTGGAATTGACCTCTGTGCTGTAAGGCAGAAGTGCTAACCACTTAACCACCGTGCTGACCTAGATATGGTCAGTACTCTAGAATCTTTCACAACGTAGCTGCTCTATGGTTCTGATGACGGAGATACAACATAAAGGCTGCTACTTGGTGGTTGTGGAGCGTTTAATGGGGAGAGTGACCCCTACTACGACCGTGTGATGTCATGAGACATGTAATGAAGTAGATGTGTAATGGAATATGTGTGACCAGTGTAACGTGTGAATAGACTGTGTGCAAAGACAACCCATATACAAAGTGACCTGGCTGTTGTCCATGCTGAGCTGTGGGACTGAAGAAGGGGGTCGTTCACCCAAAACGTTGTGCACTATACTTGTTACTCCCTTTGTCGTCCTATAATTATAGCTCTTATGAGAATCTAGTTCTGCCCTAGTCCCTGGTGTATGTGGCCCTTCCTAATTCTGGGCCTGACTACTGCAACTATTTATATTGCTTGCTTAAATCGAGGCGTTGTACATGGCTCCACTCCATGTAGCCGTTTTGTGAGTACGCTGTTTAGTTACATCTTATTAATAATACAAAATAAGTTTCATTTTCAGCTAGAAATAAAGTTAATAAAAAAAAAAAGTATTAATCTTTCAAAACAAAACAAGAGGTCACAAAGCTGACCATCAGACTTGGTGTAAAGGACGTACTAAAAAGTATCAGGAAATCCCAGATGTTTATGACTTTCAAAAACGCTCTTAATAACCGTTCATTGACTTCTATGGATCTTACGTTCTAGGAATGCGGCTTTGGATATGGGGAAGACGCACAGTGTTTGCCCTGCAGACCCAATAGGTTTAAGGAAGATTGGGGTTTCCAGAAATGCAAAACTTGCCTGGACTGTGCTACCGTGAACCGGTACCAGAAAACAAACTGTACGTCGACCGGGAATGCAGTGTGCGGAGAATGCCTACCGGGGTACGTAAACTAGTCCTAGTGCTCTCTCTGTTTAGTGTATATTCAGTAATATACTGTATAGTATGTCTTTAATGTTACTATTCAGCATAGATTTATGGCTTTGTTATTCATCACTTTCTTTTTATAGTGGGAAAATTTACTACATTCAGACATTTTCAACGTATGGATTAATTAAATGTTGTGACAGCCTTGTGGCAGTGAGCCACGTTGTACACGGTTATTACCATAAATTCAGACTGATTTTTTTTTTTCCCCCCCTTTAAGCAGCGCCCCTCCCCCCCCCCCCCCCCCCCCCCCCTTTCCTCTCAATGTAACTGCATCATGCAACAGCGCTGTACCAAGTTTACTGGCTTTATTCTGACAAGTGTAAATCAATTAAATACCGCTTAGAAAGGCGCACTCGCTGCTCGTTAGTCTCCGCATTACAAAGGCCTATTGCCCTAGTTCTTCTGTATTTAAACGAATTCTCTGCATAGCATGAAAATACTAATTGTCACTGCTCTTAGCCGTCGAGAGGAGTGAAATATTTTTCTAATGGTCTAAAAAAAAAAAGGATCTCTCAATTAAAGCAAGAAACTTGTTCTGAATTCTTAATGCCATCGTCTTTTGTGTTCGCACAAATGTGTTTAAGCCGCCCTTGTACTGCGGAGCCTTCACTGCCACGGGGCATCGTTATTGTAAACGTGCAGAAGTGATTATTATCCTTAAGTTCAGAATTCATAGCCACTTCTCACATGATATAACTATGATGGGGTTCATCTGGAAGACAGCGGATCCGGGTATTAGGACCATACACTGAATATTTGGGTTTATGCTAAGAATATTCCTACTAAAGCCAAACTAGTAAAGTAATAGGCACGTCATTTTATAACATTCCAATAAGTTTTGTCCCTGCCATGTTCCTTTTAATACCTCTGGACCTTTTAAGTATTAGGCTTTGAACGTTTGCTTTGTCCTCTATTGTTTCTGTGAACATCTTGTGCTTTTGTCACATTGGCTTTCAAGAGCTGCCCACATAATTATAACAGTCGGCGCCTATTTCAAAACAGGCGCACACCTAGGCTACCTATCAGTACGGTCAGGATAGTATTGTATTTCGCACAATTGATAGTCTGTAGCATTTGGTACTTGGAAAAGGGGGCACCTGAGGGTAGATTTACCACAGCTTCTAAATGGAAAAATGTAGGTGTTACCCATAGCAGCCAATCAGACTCTCGCTATCATGTTCTAGAATGTACTAGATAAAAGCTTGAATTTGATTGGTAGCTATGGGCAACACCTTCACTTTTCCTCCTTAGAAGGATTAGTTAATCTTTGTGACCTCCAGCATAAACTCCTAATCAGTACTTACTTGATTGCTATCAGAGAGGTTGTTCACATTCAATTTAATGCAGCCTATCAATTCATTAGGAACTGGTGAGGACACTGGGTCCTCCATTGTGTACAGGTGAAGAGATGTACTAAAGAACTTCTTCACTGGAAAATTAAAATATGATTTCGGGTGGAGTTTACTATAAGAAGATGTTTTACTGAGCTGATATGTTGCATTCCCATGTTACAGTGATTCCACTTCAGAACGTCTTTATGCTTCTACTGGTTGCCTGATTCAATGATGCGAATGGGAAGTTGAAAGGGGGAGGGGCATTGACAACACTTCTGGCTGCCAGCCTTAATACCATAGAGCAGAGCAGTGATGTACCATTGGTTGCTTTGGGATATCCACCATTTATGAACTCTGTATTTCTAAGTTCATGAACTCCACCCAAAATTACATTTTAATGTTTGGATGTACCGTAATTCTTGTTTTCAATCTTTCAATTCTATTCCCAAAAATGAGAGGCATCTTTGTTTTTAAACTACTAGAATTCCTTCCCAGTCTGTTCCCTATTGCTTATCACTGTATATGTATAAAGGGCTGCTATGAAGTTACATTTTCTTTATTTAACTTTTCACAATGACTGAACTTGCTCTCACTAAAACTTTATGCACGGCCTCCTTTTTTACCGTTTGGCTCTTTCTGGTTATAATTTCATTTATGTATTTCAAAGTATTTGTTCCACTCGGCTTGTGTTGGGTCCACAAACTTCTCTGTTGTAATTCCAAATTTGCAGTGACCATGGCTGACTGCAGTAACTGCTAACAGCCATGTTGTCAGGAATGCAGCCATTGTTTTTACACGCTAAACGGTAATCTCATCTCTGTAGAAAGATAGCAAGAATAATGGAAAATTTAAGCACATCTTTGACTTTTTCCATTGATTTTAAGTAAGTGAAAAAATCCTCTCCGGTTTCTCTGGAGGTCGTTATGACTTGTTCTTAATCGGAGAACCTACTCTGAAACTTTGATTTAATCCTCACTAAATCCACTGAGTGATTTCACATTTAAAGTCCTATATGACCGACATTAATTACATACTAAACTTTTTGTGTATTTTTTTCATCAATATCTCTTTTATGTCGATTGAACCAGTCTTTATGAGACTATAGCTTAGCTTTGTGCTTCCTCTTGAGGTCATTGTTTCATAGTGAATTGATAGGGTGCATCTCAGAGACTGATTAAGACCACACAGGACACTAGACAACATAAAAACAGTTTAGAGCAATGTTGGCTAACCTGTGTGACACTCCAGGTGTTGTGAAACTACAAGTCCCAGCATCCTTTGCCAATATATAGCAGCTTATTGCTGGAAGGGTATGCGGGACTTGTAGTTTCACAACGTCTGGAGTGTCACAGGTTAGCCAACACTGGGTTCGAGTAATCTAGGTTGCCTAATGGATGACCCGGCTCATTTAGATCTTCATAAATATATTTGTCTTGTTCACAAAGTAACCATCTCCACTATGCGTAAGTGACCGGTCGACTAAGGCTGGTTACACACTATAGGTTTTTCACCTGAATATCGTGCCAATCGCATCATAAATGACCAATCTGTCTGATATCACATTGGTGAACGATTGTTGTTCCAAAGGACATCATATTTGATTTTATAAACGGACTAAAAATCTCGTACAACGATGGAATGGTGTCGTTCCACTTCTGCAGTGTGTATGCACTTATGACCGGCAGTGTCCATAGATCTCTATGGAGTATGCAGAGTCCCCATCTTTTCAGCTGATGATTATGACCGATGAAGGTAAATCTTGTAAAATGTACATCGTGTGTACACATGAATGGACATGCTGGTCGGTACTTTCAGTTGTTGGTAAAATCGTTAACGATATCGGGAGAGATTTTCTGTAGCGTGTACCCAGCCTTAATTGGTGCAGTAAAACTGTACTCTAAGAAAGATTTTGTTCAAACCTTACTATTTAAGGTAAGCAAGATGACTTGTCCTCATTGGTAGCGAAATATGCACTATAGAGAGAAGAACTTCATGATCATATGAGTCATTGGACATTTATAGAAAGATAATGTAATTAAATGAGGGAGGGGAGAAGGGCAGGATTAGCGGCACATTGTATCTTACAAAAGCGATGCATTTTTGTGTGTGTGCTGTAATGAATGTAATTAGTGATACACATAACGCTTTTTATTGCAGTTTCTATAGGAAGACTAAGCTTGGTGGGTTTCAGGACATGGAGTGTGTTCCCTGTGGGGATCCCCCACCAACGTACGAGCCGCACTGTAAGTACATCCACATTCCGTGGTTAGAACGTTGTACCCTGTCATCATTTATTGATGGGAATCCTGTGATAGAAGTTATTGCTACATTCCCAGATATACACCGGTATCCTCTGTTTTGTGGAAAAACCATTTCATTATGCAGAGCAAGATTGTTACATTAAGATAAAGGGGTGGAGAAGAAGTAGACATTGCTTTATGGAAGGCTGCACTTTTACTGTGCACAAACACTTGGGGCTAGATTTACTAAGCTGCGGGTTTGAAAAAGTGGAGATGTTGCCTATAGCAACCAATCAGATTATAGCTATCATTTATTTAGTGCTTTCTACAAAATGACAGCTAGAATCTGATTGGTTGCTATAGGCAACATCTCCAGAGGGGCGGAGAGGAGACCACTGGACTTTAATTTAATGAAAGCCGAGGTTCTAAAGTGCTGGGAGGTTGGTCTGTGATGCAACATGTACACTTTTGTACAGCTCACCACCTCCCTGCGACCTTCCAAAGAGCGTCCATCTTGAAGTGCGCTAGGTGAAACATTTATGTGCACTGGTACAAAACCGAAGCCTTTGTATACGAGGTACACTCTGTGGATGATGGGTACACATTAAAGAAGCTGTTGGTGGTAAATGAGTTCTCCTGTAGAGAATGATCTATGACCTCTTCTATATAGAACACTAAACTCAATGCTTTGTCCTTTTCATGGAAGGCTATAATCATGGACTTCTGTGTGAGCCGCCTGTCTTATAATGGATGATGGTGTTGATTTTTTTTTTTTTTTTTAATGCTATTTTGTTGGAAATAAATATTTTTCTGTGCACCTCTTGTAATCTTGGACTTTGTTCTTATATTTAACTTCATGATCCTTTAATTAAAAATCTGTTTTGAAGGCTTTGTAATTATGTTTTGACTTCCCATCTCTTCTCTTGCTCCTGAAGCCCCAGTAATGAACGGTATCATTGTGTACTGCAGTTGGTCACCGTGCAGTCTATTAAAACCTCTTGTCCCATTTCATGTTGACTCTAAAGAGACATTGTTGATCCAAGCAGGAGAGCGTTGATAAATTAGGTCTCTCCCCCACCCCTTGCCGGCTGCTTAGATGTTGGTTGTGAAATATTCTTCAAGAAACATTGAAAGCGACTTCTCTCCAGCAGATGTGTGTGTATATATTACTGGACAGTGCACACAGATTATATTTCAACCTCAAACCTAAGCCCTCTATCAGGGAGAGACAAATATTTGTAAGGTCTATTGAAGTACTTTGGTGGCAAATGAAAGTGTTAATGCCTGTGGGGCCCCCATAAATTAACCAAAGCCTTTTGTAACACTGAGATACTTTGGCAAGTGTTTTGTTTGCCTGTGAACACTTGTAAGGGGCATGAACTTCCTGTGCTAAAGGCTTATAGAGTGTAGCAAGTTTATTAAGACTTTGATCAGAAATTCTAACAACTAGTTGCAGTTGATTATTACCCAGCTGGCAATAAATCTCCTGTCTTCCTTTTATCCACTGCCTGGTTTTAAGATATTTGAAAACAGAAACTGGTTTAAACATTTACCCTTTACTGGAAGAGCGTTGTCAGAGACCACGGCACAGAATGGAGGACACTGCTCACTATATATTTGGTAGCTAGAGAGGTTGAGAGTTGTTTTTGGGTAAAAAGTTGTTTTGAAATGTTCCAGCATAATCTAGATTATGTATATTCTACATATTAAATATTCTAATATTGATTTCTATAATTGATTACCACAGTAGCAATTACAACACTGTTGGGTTATGTCTTCGATCTTCCACTATGCAAGTTGGTCAATGGTCATGTTAAAAGTCAACTATACTTACCTGTGATAAGTGTCCTATACATGGGCTAGAATGTCCGGACGATGTCATGTGTGGCTAGATTCCATTGCGCACATCCAGTGTGTCATGTGTGGCTAGATTCCATTGGGGACACCCAGTGTGTCACATGGGACAGAACCGCCGGAACTATATCCAGTGTGTCATGTGTGGCTAGATTCCATTGGCCACACACAGTGTGTCACATGGGACAGAACAGCGGAACTATATCCAGTGTGTCATGTGTGGCTAGATTCCATTGGGCACACCCAGTGTATCACATGGGACAGAACAGCGGAACTATATCCAGTGTGTCAGGTGTGGCTAGATTCCATTGGCCACACCCAGTGTCACATGGGGCCGAACCGCCGGAACTATATTCAGTGTGTCATGTGTGGCTAGATTCCATTGGGCACACCCAGTGTATTTGCACAATGACCACACATGTAGTGCGATAGTGGTCATCACCAGACCACTCAACAACTGAATGCTCCTTATGGGTTGTTGACAGGAATTGACATTGGACATTTTATACTTAAACTGATAGTGTTCTCCCCGGGACCTATTTCCTGAGTGCTCCACCCGGCTGTTTTCACTTTGCCACCCGGCTCTTGGAGCCCAACAGATTCCACTCTGCAGATTCCACTCCTCTAAAATGTGTGTAATACAGTATTGTTATACAATATGAAAACTAGATGTTTATGGCGTGTCTTGAAGAGTTTTGCAGAAACAAGGTGTTGGGTTTTTTTGGGGGTTTTTTTTGCAATTATTATAATTTATTTATATAGCGCCAGAATATTCCGTAGCGCAGTAGGCATTCAGGTACATATTTTTTTTCCAAGCCTGTACTATCTGACTAAGTTGCATACAATGAATGTTTGCCTACGGTGCGCACGCCTCCTTCTCTTATCTCTATTGGCTCTTTGATAAGAGTCATTGACAATAAGGTTTGAAAATACCTGATTGATATAACACGTTCTCTGTTTAAATCGGTCAAGAAAAATGAGCTTGTGCTGAATTCCTGAAGTGTGTGTTGTATGCGCCCTCTTCTTGTTTGTACTACACCT